>NW_027189159.1:238366-485553 GCF_040958095.1 Procambarus clarkii | reverse complement strand
ACCTCGCTCTATGATTTGAAGGTAAAATCCTCAAATATGGTAAAATAGTGACTTTTTCACGTTAATCATGTAGTTTGATATTACGCATATATATTCATTTTTACCAATATTTCGATACTATTTCATGTAGTATCACGATATGTGATTTGGCCTTCAAATCTCAGAATTTCGCATAATATTGCATTTTAAGCAAGTTTCCTTGCATTTTGTTTCGTACGAAAAATCATCGAATTTAGCAATATTTTGACGTTTATCATCCCCTTTTCCTTTATTTGATTTAAACAAAATATCATCGAATTAGGCAATATTTTGCCGTTTTTCCACGTTTTTGTAAATTTTCAGTCTATGGGTATTAATTCATTATATATACGATAAAAATGATGCAAACACATAATTGATTAGATAATAACCTTAAATACTTCATTTTCAATCAACTATTTGTTTCTCGTTAAAATACTGAGTAAGATATTGAAAAGGGGAGAAGTTCTGTTTTTATTGCATATATCGACGTTTCAGCCGGAATAGAGCGGTTTTACGTGTACATCTTCCATCAGTAATATAAACGGAAAATCAGGAACATTTTAGTTATTTCTAATGAAAACACATTGATTTTTATAATTTGTATTGGAAACAACATTGTCATATGTCTTTTCTTGGATCTAAATAATACGAAACCTCGCTCTAAGATTTGAAGTTAAAATCCTCAAATATGGTTATATAGTGACTTTTTTCACGTTTTTCATGTAGTTTGATATTACGTAAATATATTCATTTTTACCAATATTTCGATACTATTTCATGTAGTATCACGATATGTGATTTGGCCTTCAAATCTCAGAATTTCGCATAATATTGCATTTTAAGCAAGTTTTCTTGCATTTTGTTTCGTACGAAAAATCATCGAATATAGCAATATTTTGACGTTTATCATCTCCTTTTCCTTCATGTGATTTAAACAAAATATCATCGAATTAGGCAATATTTTGCCGTTTTCAACGTTTTTGTGAATTTTCAGTCCATGGGTTTTAATTCATTTATATACGACAAAAATGATGCAAACACATAATTGATTAGATAATAACCTTAAATACTTCATTTTCAATCAACTATTTGTTTCTCGTTAAAATACTGAGTAAATTATTGAAAGGGGGAGGAGTTCTGATTTTATTGCATATATCGACGTTTCAGCCGGAATAGAGCGGTTTTACGTGTACATCTTCCATCAGTAATATAAACGGAAAATCAGGAACATTTTAGTTAATTCTAATGAAAACACATTGATTTTTATCATTTGTATTGGAAACAACATTGTCATATGTCTTTTCTTGGATCTAAATAATACGAAACCTCGCTTTATGATTTGAAGTTAAAATCCTCAAATATGGTTATATAGTGACTTTTTTCACGTTTTTCATGTAGTTTGATATTACGTAAATATATTCATTTTTACCAATATTTCGATACTATTTCATGTAGTATCACGATATGTGATTTGGCCTTCAAATCTCAGAATTTCGCATAATATTGCATTTTAAGCAAGTTTTCTTGCATTTTGTTTCGTACGAAAAATCATCGAATATAGCAATATTTATACGTTTATCATCTTTTTTTTCCTTCATGTGATTTAAACAAAATATCATCGAATTAGGCAATATTTTGCCGTTTTCCACGTTTTTGTGAATTTTCAGTCCATGGGTTTTAATTCATATATATACGATAAAAATGATGCAAACACATAATTGATTAGATAATAACCTTAAATACTTCATTTTCAATCAACTATTTCTTTCTCGTTAAAATACTGAGTAAGATATTGAAAGGGGGAGAAGTTCTGATTTTATTGCATATATCGACGTTTCAGCCAGAATAGAGCGGTTTTCGGGTACATCTTCCATCGGTAATATAAACGGAAAATCAGGAACATTTTAGTTAATTCTAATGAAAACACATTGATTTTTATCATTTGTATTGGAAACAACATTGTCATATGTCTTTTCTTGGATCTAAATAATACGAAACCTCGCTCTATGATTTGAAGTTAAAATCCTCAAATATTATTATATAGTGACTTTTTTTACGTTTTTCATGTCGTTTGATATTACGTAAATATATTCATTTTTACCAATATTTCGATACTATTTCATGTAGTATCACGATATGTGATTTGGCCTTCAAATCACAGAAATTCGCATAATATTGCATTTTAAGCAAGTTTTCTTCCATTTTGTTTCGTACGAAAAATCATCGAAACGTCAATATTTTGACGTTTATCATCCCCTTTTCCTTCATGTGATTTAAACAAAATATCATCGAATTAGGCAATATTTTGCCGTTTTTCCACGTTTTTGTGAATTTTCAGTCCATGGGTATTAATTCATATATGTACGATAAAAATGATGCAAACACACAATTGATGAGATAATAACCTTAAATACTTCATTTTCAATCAACTATTTGTTTCTCGTTAAAATACTGAGTAAGATATTGAAAAGGGGAGAAGTTCTGTTTTTATTGCATATATCGACGTTTCAGCCGGAATAGAGCGATTTTCGTGTACATCTTCCATCGGTAATATAAACGGAAAACCAGGAACATTTTAGTTAATTCTAATGAAAATACTTTGATTTTTATCATTTGTATTAGAAACAACATTGTCATATGTCTTTTCTTGGATCCAAATAATACGAAACCTCGCTCTATGATTTGAAGTTAAAATCCTCAAATATGGTTAAATAGTGACTTTTTTCACGTTTTTCATGTAGTTTGATATTACGTAAATATATTCATTTTTACCAATATTTCGATACTATTTCATGTAGTATCCCGATATGTGATTTGGCCTTGAAATTTCAGAATTTCGCATAATATTGCATTTTTAGCAAGTTTTCTTGCATTTTGTTTCGTACGAAAAATCATCGAATTTAGCAATATTTTGACGTTTATCATCCCCTTTTCCTTCATGTGATTTAAACAAAATAACATCGAATTAGGCAATATTTTGCTGTTTTCGACGTTTTTGTGAATTTTCAGTCCATGGGTATTAATTCATATGTATACGATAAAAATGATGCAAACACATAATTGATTAGATAATAACCTTAAATACTTCATTTTCAATCATCTATTTGTTTCTCGTTAAAATACTGAGTAAGATGTTGAAAAGGGGAGAAGTTCGGTTTTTATTGCATATATCGACGTTTCAGCCGGATTAGAGCGGTTTTACGTGTACATCTTCCCTCGTTAATATAAACGGAAAATCAAGAACATTATAGTTAATTCTAATGAAAACACATTGTTTTTTATCATTTGTATTGGAAACAACATTGTCATATGTCTTTTCTTGGAACTAAATAATACGAAACCTCGCTCTATGATTTGAAGGTAAAATCCTCAAATATGGTAAAATAGTGACTTTTTCACGTTAATCATGTAGTTTGATATTACGCATATATATTCATTTTTACCAATATTTCGATACTATTTCATGTAGTATCACGATATGTGATTTGGCCTTCAAATCTCAGAATTTCGCATAATATTGCATTTTAAGCAAGTTTCCTTGCATTTTGTTTCGTACGAAAAATCATCGAATTTAGCAATATTTTGACGTTTATCATCCCCTTTTCCTTTATTTGATTTAAACAAAATATCATCGAATTAGGCAATATTTTGCCGTTTTTCCACGTTTTTGTGAATTTTCAGTCTATGGGTATTAATTCATTATATATACGATAAAAATGATGCAAACACATAATTGATTAGATAATAACCTTAAATACTTCATTTTCAATCAACTATTTGTTTCTCGTTAAAATACTGAGTAAGATATTGAAAAGGGGAGAAGTTCTGTTTTTATTGCATATATCGACGTTTCAGCCGGAATAGAGCGGTTTTACGTGTACATCTTCCATCAGTAATATAAACGGAAAATCAGGAACATTTTAGTTATTTCTAATGAAAACACATTGATTTTTATAATTTGTATTGGAAACAACATTGTCATATGTCTTTTCTTGGATCTAAATAATACGAAACCTCGCTCTAAGATTTGAAGTTAAAATCCTCAAATATGGTTATATAGTGACTTTTTTCACGTTTTTCATGTAGTTTGATATTACGTAAATATATTCATTTTTACCAATATTTCGATACTATTTCATGTAGTATCACGATATGTGATTTGGCCTTCAAATCTCAGAATTTCGCATAATATTGCATTTTAAGCAAGTTTTCTTGCATTTTGTTTCGTACGAAAAATCATCGAATATAGCAATATTTTGACGTTTATCATCTCCTTTTCCTTCATGTGATTTAAACAAAATATCATCGAATTAGGCAATATTTTGCCGTTTTCAACGTTTTTGTGAATTTTCAGTCCATGGGTTTTAATTCATTTATATACGACAAAAATGATGCAAACACATAATTGATTAGATAATAACCTTAAATACTTCATTTTCAATCAACTATTTGTTTCTCGTTAAAATACTGAGTAAATTATTGAAAGGGGGAGGAGTTCTGATTTTATTGCATATATCGACGTTTCAGCCGGAATAGAGCGGTTTTACGTGTACATCTTCCATCAGTAATATAAACGGAAAATCAGGAACATTTTAGTTAATTCTAATGAAAACACATTGATTTTTATCATTTGTATTGGAAACAACATTGTCATATGTCTTTTCTTGGATCTAAATAATACGAAACCTCGCTTTATGATTTGAAGTTAAAATCCTCAAATATGGTTATATAGTGACTTTTTTCACGTTTTTCATGTAGTTTGATATTACGTAAATATATTCATTTTTACCAATATTTCGATACTATTTCATGTAGTATCACGATATGTGATTTGGCCTTCAAATCTCAGAATTTCGCATAATATTGCATTTTAAGCAAGTTTTCTTGCATTTTGTTTCGTACGAAAAATCATCGAATATAGCAATATTTATACGTTTATCATCTTTTTTTTCCTTCATGTGATTTAAACAAAATATCATCGAATTAGGCAATATTTTGCCGTGTTCCACGTTTTTGTGAATTTTCAGTCCATGGGTTTTAATTCATATATATATACGATAAAAATGATGCAAACACATAATTGATTAGATAATAACCTTAAATACTTCATTTTCAATCAACTATTTCTTTCTCGTTAAAATACTGAGTAAGATATTGAAAGGGGGAGAAGTTCTGATTTTATTGCATATATCGACGTTTCAGCCAGAATAGAGCGGTTTTCGGGTACATCTTCCATCGGTAATATAAACGGAAAATCAGGAACATTTTAGTTAATTCTAATGAAAACACATTGATTTTTATCATTTGTATTGGAAACAACATTGTCATATGTCTTTTCTTGGATCTAAATAATACGAAACCTCGCTCTATGATTTGAAGTTAAAATCCTCAAATATTATTATATAGTGACTTTTTCACGTTTTTCATGTCGTTTGATATTACGTAAATATATTCATTTTTACCAATATTTCGATACTATTTCATGTAGTATCACGATATGTGATTTGGCCTTCAAATCACAGAAATTCGCATAATATTGCATTTTAAGCAAGTTTTCTTGCATTTTGTTTCGTACGAAAAATCATCGAATTTAGCAATATTTTGACGTTTATCATCCCCTTTTCCTTCATGTGATTTAAACAAAATATCATCGAATTAGGCAATATTTTGCCGTTTTTCCACGTTTTTGTGAATTTTCAGTCCATGGGTATTAATTCATATATGTACGATGAAAATGATGCAAACACACAATTGATGAGATAATAACCTTAAATACTTCATTTTCAATCAACTATTTGTTTCTCGTTAAAATACTGAGTAAGATATTGAAAAGGGGAGAAGTTCTGTTTTTATTGCATATATCGACGTTTCAGCCGGAATAGAGCGATTTTCGTGTACATCTTCCATCGGTAATATAAACGGAAAACAAGGAACATTTTAGTTAATTCTAATGAAAATACTTTGATTTTTATCATTTGTATTGGAAACAACATTGTCATATGTCTTTTCTTGGATCCAAATAATACGAAACCTCGCTCTATGATTTGAAGTTAAAATCCTCAAATATGGTTAAATAGTGACTTTTTTCACGTTTTTCATGTAGTTTGATATTACGTAAATATATTCATTTTTACCAAAATTTCGATACTATTTCATGTAGTATCACGATATGTGATTTGGCCTTGAAATTTCAGAATTTCGCATAATATTGCATTTTAAGCAAGTTTTCTTGCATTTTGTTTCGTACGAAAAATCATCGAATTTAGCAATATTTTGACGTTTATCATCCCCTTTTCCTTCATGTGATTTAAACAAAATAACATCGAATTAGGCAATATTTTGCCGTTTTCGACGTTTTTGTGAATTTTCAGTCCATGGGTATTAATTCATATGTATACGATAAAAATGATGCAAACACATAATTGATTAGATAATAACCTTAAATACTTCATTTTCAATCATCTATTTGTTTCTCGTTAAAATACTGAGTAAGATGTTGAAAAGGGGAGAAGTTCGGTTTTTATTGCATATATCGACGTTTCAGCCGGATTAGAGCGGTTTTACGTGTACATCTTCCCTCGTTAATATAAACGGAAAATCAAGAACATTATAGTTAATTCTAATGAAAACACATTGTTTTTTATCATTTGTATTGGAAACAACATTGTCATATGTCTTTTCTTGGAACTAAATAATACGAAACCTCGCTCTATGATTTGAAGGTAAAATCCTCAAATATGGTAAAATAGTGACTTTTTCACGTTAATCATGTAGTTTGATATTACGCATATATATTCATTTTTACCAATATTTCGATACTATTTCATGTAGTATCACGATATGTGATTTGGCCTTCAAATCTCAGAATTTCGCATAATATTGCATTTTAAGCAAGTTTCCTTGCATTTTGTTTCGTACGAAAAATCATCGAATTTAGCAATATTTTGACGTTTATCATCCCCTTTTCCTTTATTTGATTTAAACAAAATATCATCGAATTAGGCAATATTTTGCCGTTTTTCCACGTTTTTGTGAATTTTCAGTCTATGGGTATTAATTCATTATATATACGATACAAATGATGCAAACACATAATTGATTAGATAATAACCTTAAATACTTCATTTTCAATCAACTATTTGTTTCTCGTTAAAATACTGAGTAAGATATTGAAAAGGGGAGAAGTTCTGTTTTTATTGCATATATCGACGTTTCAGCCGGAATAGAGCGGTTTTACGTGTACATCTTCCATCAGTAATATAAACGGAAAATCAGGAACATTTTAGTTATTTCTAATGAAAACACATTGATTTTTATCATTTGTATTGGAAACAACATTGTCATATGTCTTTTCTTGGATCTAAATAATACGAAACCTCGCTCTAAGATTTGAAGTTAAAATCCTCAAATATGGTTATATAGTGACTTTTTTCACGTTTTTCATGTAGTTTGATATTACGTAAATATATTCATTTTTACCAATATTTCGATACTATTTCATGTAGTATCACGATATGTGATTTGGCCTTCAAATCTCAGAATTTCGCATAATATTGCATTTTAAGCAAGTTTTCTTGCATTTTGTTTCGTACGAAAAATCATCGAATATAGCAATATTTTGACGTTTATCATCTCCTTTTCCTTCATGTGATTTAAACAAAATATCATCGAATTAGGCAATATTTTGCCGTTTTCAACGTTTTTGTGAATTTTCAGTCCATGGGTTTTAATTCATTTATATACGACAAAAATGATGCAAACACATAATTGATTAGATAATAACCTTAAATACTTCATTTTCAATCAACTATTTCTTTCTCGTTAAAATACTGAGTAAATTATTGAAAGGGGGAGGAGTTCTGATTTTATTGCATATATCGACGTTTCAGCCGGAATAGAGCGGTTTTACGTGTATATCTTCCATCAGTAATATAAACGGAAAATCAGGAACATTTTAATTAATTCTAATGAAAACACATTGATTTTTATCATTTGTATTGGAAACAACATTGTCATATGTCTTTTCTTGGATCTAAATAATACGAAACCTCGCTTTATGATTTGAAGTTAAAATCCTCAAATATGGTTATATAGTGACTTTTTTCACGTTTTTCATGTAGTTTGATATTACGTAAATATATTCATTTTTACCAATATTTCGATACTATTTCATGTAGTATCACGATATGTGATTTGGCCTTCAAATCTCAGAATTTCGCATAATATTGCATTTTAAGCAAGTTTTCTTGCATTTTGTTTCGTACGAAAAATCATCGAATATAGCAATATTTATACGTTTATCATCTTTTTTTTCCTTCATGTGATTTAAACAAAATATCATCGAATTAGGCAATATTTTGCCGTTTTCCACGTTTTTGTGAATTTTCAGTCCATGGGTTTTAATTCATATATATACGATAAAAATGATGCAAACACATAATTGATTAGATAATAACCTTAAATACTTCATTTTCAATCAACTATTTCTTTCTCGTTAAAATACTGAGTAAGATATTGAAAGGGGGAGAAGTTCTGATTTTATTGCATATATCGACGTTTCAGCCAGAATAGAGCGGTTTTCGGGTACATCTTCCATCGGTAATATAAACGGAAAATCAGGAACATTTTAGTTAATTCTAATGAAAACACATTGATTTTTATCATTTGTATTGGAAACAACATTGTCATATGTCTTTTCTTGGATCTAAATAATACGAAACCTCGCTCTATGATTTGAAGTTAAAATCCTCAAATATTATTATATAGTGACTTTTTTTACGTTTTTCATGTCGTTTGATATTACGTAAATATATTCATTTTTACCAATATTTCGATACTATTTCATGTAGTATCACGATATGTGATTTGGCCTTCAAATCACAGAAATTCGCATAATATTGCATTTTAAGCAAGTTTTCTTCCATTTGTTTCGTACGAAAAATCATCGAATTTAGCAATATTTTGACGTTTATCATCCCCTTTTCCTTCATGTGATTTAAACAAAATATCATCGAATTAGGCAATATTTTGCCGTTTTTCCACGTTTTTGTGAATTTTCAGTCCATGGGTATTAATTCATATATGTACGATGAAAATGATGCAAACACACAATTGATGAGATAATAACCTTAAATACTTCATTTTCAATCAACTATTTGTTTCTCGTTAAAATACTGAGTAAGATATTGAAAAGGGGAGAAGTTCTGTTTTTATTGCATATATCGACGTTTCAGCCGGAATAGAGCGATTTTCGTGTACATCTTCCATCGGTAATATAAACGGAAAACCAGGAACATTTTAGTTAATTCTAATGAAAATACTTTGATTTTTATCATTTGTATTAGAAACAACATTGTCATATGTCTTTTCTTGGATCCAAATAATACGAAACCTCGCTCTATGATTTGAAGTTAAAATCCTCAAATATGGTTAAATAGTGACTTTTTTCACGTTTTTCATGTAGTTTGATATTACGTAAATATATTCATTTTTACCAATATTTCGATACTATTTCATGTAGTATCCCGATATGTGATTTGGCCTTGAAATTTCAGAATTTCGCATAATATTGCATTTTTAGCAAGTTTTCTTGCATTTTGTTTCGTACGAAAAATCATCGAATTTAGCAATATTTTGACGTTTATCATCCCCTTTTCCTTTATTTGATTTAAACAAAATATCATCGAATTAGGCAATATTTTGCCGTTTTTCCACGTTTTTGTGAATTTTCAGTCTATGGGTATTAATTCATTATATATACGATAAAAATGATGCAAACACATAATTGATTAGATAATAACCTTAAATACTTCATTTTCAATCAACTATTTGTTTCTCGTTAAAATACTGAGTAAGATATTGAAAAGGGGAGAAGTTCTGTTTTTATTGCATATATCGACGTTTCAGCCGGAATAGAGCGGTTTTACGTGTACATCTTCCATCAGTAATATAAACGGAAAATCAGGAACATTTTAGTTATTTCTAATGAAAACACATTGATTTTTATAATTTGTATTGGAAACAACATTGTCATATGTCTTTTCATGGATCTAAATAATACGAAACCTCGCTCTAAGATTTGAAGTTAAAATCCTCAAATATGGTTATATAGTGACTTTTTTCACGTTTTTCATGTAGTTTGATATTACGTAAATATATTCATTTTTACCAATATTTCGATACTATTTCATGTAGTATCACGATATGTGATTTGGCCTTCAAATCTCAGAATTTCGCATAATATTGCATTTCAAGCAAGTTTTCTTGCATTTTGTTTCGTACGAAAAATCATCGAATATAGCAATATTTTGACGTTTATCATCTCCTTTTCCTTCATGTGATTTAAACAAAATATCATCGAATTAGGCAATATTTTGCCGTTTTCAACGTTTTTGTGAATTTTTAGTCCATGGGTTTTAATTCATTTATATACGACAAAAATGATGCAAACATATAATTGATTAGATAATAACCTTAAATACTTCATTTTCAATCAACTATTTGTTTCTCGTTAAAATACTGAGTAAATTATTGAAAGGGGGAGGAGTTCTGATTTTATTGCATATATCGACGTTTCAGCCGGAATAGAGCGGTTTTACGTGTACATCTTCCATCAGTAATATAAACGGAAAATCAGGAACATTTTAGTTAATTCTAATGAAAACACATTGATTTTTATCATTTGTATTGGAAACAACATTGTCATATGTCTTTTCTTGGATCTAAATAATACGAAACCTCGCTTTATGATTTGAAGTTAAAATCCTCAAATATGGTTATATAGTGACTTTTTTCACGTTTTTCATGTAGTTTGATATTACGTAAATATATTCATTTTTACCAATATTTCCATACTATTTCATGTAGTATCACGATATGTGATTTGGCCTTCAAATCTCAGAATTTCGCATAATATTGCATTTTAAGCAAGTTTTCTTGCATTTTGTTTCGTACGAAAAATCATCGAATATAGCAATATTTATACGTTTATCATCTTTTTTTTCCTTCATGTGATTTAAACAAAATATCATCGAATTAGGCAATATTTTGCCGTGTTCCACGTTTTTGTGAATTTTCAGTCCATGGGTTTTAATTCATATATATACGATAAAAATGATGCAAACACATAATTGATTAGATAATAACCTTAAATACTTCATTTTCAATCAACTATTTCTTTCTCGTTAAAATACTGAGTAAGATATTGAAAGGGGGAGAAGTTCTGATTTTATTGCATATATCGACGTTTCAGCCAGAATAGAGCGGTTTTCGGGTACATCTTCCATCGGTAATATAAACGGAAAATCAGGAACATTTTAGTTAATTCTAATGAAAACACATTGATTTTTATCATTTGTATTGGAAACAACATTGTCATATGTCTTTTCTTGGATCTAAATAATACGAAACCTCGCTCTATGATTTGAAGTTAAAATCCTCAAATATTATTATATAGTGACTTTTTTTACGTTTTTCATGTCGTTTGATATTACGTAAATATATTCATTTTTACCAATATTTCGATACTATTTCATGTAGTATCACGATATGTGATTTGGCCTTCAAATCACAGAAATTCGCATAATATTGCATTTTAAGCAAGTTTTCTTCCATTTTGTTTCGTACGAAAAATCATCGAATTTAGCAATATTTTGACGTTTATCATCCCCTTTTCCTTCATGTGATTTAAACAAAATATCATCGAATTAGGCAATATTTTGCCGTTTTTCCACGTTTTTGTGAATTTTCAGTCCATGGGTATTAATTCATATATGTACGATGAAAATGATGCAAACACACAATTGATGAGATAATAACCTTAAATACTTCATTTTCAATCAACTATTTGTTTCTCGTTAAAATACTGAGTAAGATATTGAAAAGGGGAGAAGTTCTGTTTTTATTGCATATATCGACGTTTCAGCCGGAATAGAGCGATTTTCGTGTACATCTTCCATCGGTAATATAAACGGAAAACCAGGAACATTTTAGTTAATTCTAATGAAAATACTTTGATTTTTATCATTTGTATTAGAAACAACATTGTCATATGTCTTTTCTTGGATCCAAATAATACGAAACCTCGCTCTATGATTTGAAGTTAAAATCCTCAAATATGGTTAAATAGTGACTTTTTTCACGTTTTTCATGTAGTTTGATATTACGTAAATATATTCATTTTTACCAATATTTCGATACTATTTCATGTAGTATCCCGATATGTGATTTGGCCTTGAAATTTCAGAATTTCGCATAATATTGCATTTTTAGCCAGTTTTCTTGCATTTTGTTTCGTACGAAAAATCATCGAATTTAGCAATATTTTGACGTTCATCATCCCCTTTTCCTTCATGTGATTTAAACAAAATAACATCGAATTAGGCAATATTTTGCCGTTTTCGACGTTTTTGTGAATTTTCAGTCCATGGGTATTAATTCATATGTATACGATAAAAATGATGCAAACACATAATTGATTAGATAATAACCTTAAATACTTCATTTTCAATCATCTATTTGTTTCTCGTTAAAATACTGAGTAAGATGTTGAAAAGGGGAGAAGTTCGGTTTTTATTGCATATATCGACGTTTCAGCCGGATTAGAGCGGTTTTACGTGTACATCTTCCCTCGTTAATATAAACGGAATATCAAGAACATTATAGTTAATTCTAATGAAAACACATTGTTTTTTATCATTTGTATTGGAAACAACATTGTCATATGTCTTTTCTTGGAAATAAATAATACGAAACCTCGCTCTATGATTTGAAGGTAAAATCCTCAAAATATGGTAAAATAGTGACTTTTTCACGTTAATCATGTAGTTTGATATTACGCATATATTTTCATTTTTACCAATATTTCGATACTATTTCATGTAGTATCACGATATGTGATTTGGCCTTCAAATCTCAGAATTTCGCATAATATTGCATTTTAAGCAAGTTTCCTTGCATTTTGTTTCGTACGAAAAATCATCGAATTTAGCAATATTTTGACGTTTATCATCCCCTTTTCCTTTATTTGATTTAAACAAAATATCATCGAATTAGGCAATATTTTGCCGTTTTTTTACGTTTTTGTGAATTTTCAGTCTATGGGTATTAATTCATTATATATACGATAAAAATGATGCAAACACATAATTGATTAGATAATAACCTTAAATACTTCATTTTCAATCAACTATTTGTTTCTCGTTAAAATACTGAGTAAGATATTGAAAAGGGGAGAAGTTCTGTTTTTATTGCATATATCGACGTTTCAGCAGGAATAGAGCGGTTTTACGTGTACATCTTCCATCAGTAATATAAACGGAAAATCAGGAACATTTTAGTTAATTCTAATGAAAACACATTGATTTTTATCATTTGTATTGGAAACAACATTGTCATATGTCTTTTCTTGGATCTAAATAATACGAAACCTCGCTCTAAGATTTGAAGTTAAAATCCTCAAATATGGTTATATAGTGACTTTTTTCACGTTTTTCATTTAGTTTGATATTACGTAAATATATTCATTTTTACCAATATTTCGATACTATTTCATGTAGTATCACGATATGTGATTTGGCCTTCAAATCTCAGAATTTCGCATAATATTGCATTTTAAGCAAGTTTTCTTGCATTTTGTTTCGTACGAAAAATCATCGAATTTAGCAATATTTTGACGTTTATCATCCCCTTTTCCTTCATGTGATTTAAACAAAATATCATCGAATTAGGCAATATTTTGCCGTTTTTCCACGTTTTTGTGAATTTTCAGTCTATGGGTATTAATTCATTATATATACGATAAAAATGATGCAAACACATAATTGATTAGATAATAACCTTAAATACTTCATTTTCAATCATCTATTTGTTTCTCGTTAAAATACTGAGTAAGATGTTGAAAAGGGGAGAAGTTCGGTTTTTATTGCATATATCGACGTTTCAGCCGGATTAGAGCGGTTTTACGTGTACATCTTCCCTCGTTAATATAAACGGAATATCAAGAACATTATAGTTAATTCTAATGAAAACACATTGTTTTTTATCATTTGTATTGGAAACAACATTGTCATATGTCTTTTCTTGGAAATAAATAATACGAAACCTCGCTCTATGATTTGAAGGTAAAATCCTCAAAATATGGTAAAATAGTGACTTTTTCACGTTAATCATGTAGTTTGATATTACGCATATATTTTAATTTTTACCAATATTTCGATACTATTTCATGTAGTATCACGATATGTGATTTGGCCTTGAAATCTCAGAATTTCGCATAATATTGCATTTTATGCAAGTTTTCTTGCATTTTGTTTCGTACGAAAAATCATCGAATTTAGCAATATTTTGACGTTTATCATCCCCGTTTCATTCATGTGATTTAAACAAAATATCATCGAATTAGGCAATATTTTGCCGTTTTCCACGTTTTTGTGAATTTTCCGTCCATGGGTATTAATTCATTATATATACGATAAAAATGATGCAAACACATAATTGATTAGATAATAACCTTAAATACTTCATTTTCAATCAACTATTTGTTTCTCGTTAAAATACTGAGTAAGATATTGAAAAGGGGAGAAGTTCTGTTTTTATTGCATATATCGACGTTTCAGCCGGAATAGAGCGGTTTTACGTGTACATCTTCCATCAGTAATATAAACGGAAAATCAGGAACATTTTAGTTAATTCTAATGAAAACACATTGATTTTTATCATTTGTATTGGAAACAACATTGTCATATGTCTTTTCTTGGATCTAAATAATACGAAACCTCGCTCTATGATTTGAAGTTAAAATCCTCAAATATGGTTATATAGTGACTTTTTTCACGTTTTTCATGTAGTTTGATATTACGTAAATATATTCATTTTTACCAATATTTCGATACTATTTCATGTAGTATCACGATATGTGATTTGGCCTTCAAATCTCAGAATTTCGCATAATATTGCATTTTAGGCAAGTTTTCTTGCATTTTGTTTCGTACGAAAAATCATCGAATATAGCAATATTTTGACGTTTATCATCTCCTTTTCCTTCATGTGATTTAAACAAAATATCATCGAATTAGGCAATATTTTGCCGTTTTCCACGTTTTTGTGAATTTTCAGTCCATGGGTTTTAATTCATATATTTACGATAAAAATGATGCAAACACATAATTGATTAGATAATAACCTTAAATACTTCATTTTCAATCAACTATTTCTTTCTCGTTAAAATACTGAGTAAATTATTGAAAGGGGGAGGAGTTCTGATTTTATTGAATATATCGACGTTTCAGCCGGAATAGAGCGGTTTTCGTGTACATCTTCCATCGGTAATATAAACGGAAAATCAAGAACATTATAGTTAATTCTAATGAAAACACATTGTTTTTTATCATTTGTATTGGAAACAACATTGTCATATGTCTTTTCTTGGATCTAAATAATACGAAACCTCGCTCTATGATTTGAAGGTAAAATCCTCAAATATGGTAAAATAGTGACTTTTTCACGGTAATCATGTAGTTTGATATTTCGCAAATATATTCATTTTTACCAATATTTCGATACTATTTCATGTATTATCACGATATGTGATTTGGCCTTGAAATCTCAGAATTTCGCATAATATTGCATTTTAAGCAAGTTTTCTTGCATTTTGTTTCGTACGAAAAATCATCGAATTTAGCAATATTTTGATGTTTATCATCCCCTTTTCCTTTATTTGATTTAAACAAAATATCATCGAATTAGGCAATATTTTGCCGTTTTTCCACGTTTTTTTGAATTTTCAGTCTATGGGTATTAATTCATTATATATACGATAAAAATGATGCAAACACATAATTGATTAGATAATAACCTTAAATACTTCGTTTTCAATCATCTATTTGTTTCTCGTTAAAATACTGAGTAAGATGTTGAAAAGGGGAGAAGTTCGGTTTTTATTGCATATATCGACGTTTCAGCCGGATTAGAGCGGTTTTACGTGTACATCTTCCCTCGTTAATATAAACGGAAAATCAAGAACATTATAGTTAATTCTAATGAAAACACATTGTTTTTATATCATTTGTATTGGAAACAACATTGTCATATGTCTTTTCTTGGAAATAAATAATACGAAACCTCGCTCTATGATTTGAAGGTAAAATCCTCAAAATATGGTAAAATAGTGACTTTTTCACGTTAATCATGTAGTTTGATATTACGCATATATAATCGTTTTTACCAATATTTCGATACTATTTCATGTAGTATCACGATATGTGATTTGGCCTTCAAATCTCAGAATTTCGCATAATATTGCATTTTAAGCAAGTTTCCTTGCATTTTGTTTCGTACGAAAAATCATCGAATTTAGCAATATTTTGACGTTTATCATCCCCTTTTCCTTTATTTGATTTAAACAAAATATCATCGAATTAGGCAATATTTTGCCGTTTTTCCACGTTTTTGTGAATTTTCAGTCTATGGGTATTAATTCATTATATATACGATAAAAATGATGCAAACACATAATTGATTAGATAATAACCTTAAATACTTCATTTTCAATCAACTATTTGTTTCTCGTTAAAATACTGAGTAAGATATTGAAAAGGGGAGAAGTTCTGTTTTTATTGCATATATCGACGTTTCAGCCGGAATAGAGCGGTTTTACGTGTACATCTTCCATCAGTAATATAAACGGAAAATCAGGAACATTTTAGTTAATTCTAATGAAAACACATTGATTTTTATCATTTGTATTGGAAACAACATTGTCATATGTCTTTTCTTGGATCTAAATAATACGAAACCTCGCTCTATGATTTGAAGTTAAAATCCTCAAATATAGTTATATAGTGACTTTTTCACGATTTTCATGTAGTTTGATATTACGTAAATATATTCATTTTTACCAATATTTCGATACTATTTTATATAGTATCACGATATGTGATTTGGCCTTGAAATCTCAGAATTTCGCATAATATTGCATTTTAAGCAAGTTTTCTTGCATTTTGTTTCGTACGAAAAATCATCGAATTTAGCAATATTTTAACGTTTATCATCTCCTTTTCCTTCATGTGATTTAAACAAAATATCATCGAATTAGGCAATATTTTGCCGTTTTCCACGTTTTTGTGAATTTTCCGTCCATGGGTTTTAATTCATATATATACGATAAAAATGATGCAAACACATAATTGATTAGATAATAACCCTAAATACTTCATTTTCAATCATCTATTTGTTTCTCGTTAAAATACTGAGTAAATTATTGAAAAGGGGAGAAGTTCTGTTTTTATTGCATATATCGACGTTTCAGCCGGAATAGAGCGATTTTCGTGTACATCTTCCATCGGTAATATAAACGGAAAATCTGGAACATTTTAGTTAATTCTAATGAAAACACATTGATTTTTATCATTTGTATTGGAAACAACATTGTCATATGTCTTTTCTTGGATCTAAATAATACGAAACCTCGCTCTATGATTTGAAGGTAAAATCCTCAAATATGGTAAAATAGTAACTTTTTCACGTTAATCATGTAGTTTGATATTACGCAAATATATTCATTTTTTACCAATATTCCGATACTATTTCATGTAGCATCACGATATGTGATTTGCCCTTCAAATCGCAGAATTTCGCGTAATATTGCATTTTAAGCAAGTTTTCTTGCATTTTGATTCGTACGAAAAATCATCGAATTTAGCAATATTTTGACGTTTATCATCCCCTTTTCCTTCATGTGATTTAAACAAAATATCATCGAATTAGGCAATATTTTGCCGTTTTTCCACGTTTTTGTGAATTTTCAGTCCATGGGTATTAATTCATATATATACGATAAAAATGATACAAACACTTAATTGATTAGATAATAACCTTAAATACTTCATTTTCAATCAACTATTTGTTTCTCGTTAAAATACTGAGTAAGATGTTGAAAAGGGGAGAAGTTCGGTTTTTATTGCATATATCGACGTTTCAGCCGGATTAGAGCGGTTTTACGTGTACATCTTCCCTCGTTAATATAAACGGAAAATCAAGAACATTATAGTTAATTCTAATGAAAACACATTGTTTTTATATCATTTGTATTGGAAACAACATTGTCATATGTCTTTTCTTGGAAATAAATAATACGAAACCTCGCTCTATGATTTGAAGGTAAAATCCTCAAAATATGGTAAAATAGTGACTTTTTCCCGTTAATCATGTAGTTTGATATTACGCATATATATTCGTTTTTACCAATATTTCGATACTATTTCATGTAGTATCACGATATGTGATTTGGCCTTCAAATCTCAGAATTTCGCATAATATTGCATTTTAAGCAAGTTTCCTTGCATTTTGTTTCGTACGAAAAATCATCGAATTTAGCAATATTTTGACGTTTATCATCCCCTTTTCCTTTATTTGATTTAAACAAAATATCATAGAATTATGCAATATTTTGCCGTTTTTCCACGTTTTTGTGAATTTTCAGTCTATGGGTATTAATTCATTATATATACGATAAAAATGATGCAAACACATAATTGATTAGATAATAACCTTAAATACTTCATTTTCAATCAACTATTTGTTTCTCGTTAAAATACTGAGTAAGATATTGAAAAGGGGAGAAGTTCTGTTTTTATTGCATATATCGACGTTTCAGCCGGAATAGAGCGGTTTTACGTGTACGTCTTCCATCAGTAATATAAACGGAAAATCAGGAACATTTTAGTTAATTCTAATGAAAACACATTGATTTTTATCATTTGTATTGGAAACAACATTGTCATATGTCTTTTCTTGGATCTAAATAATACGAAACCTCGCTCTATGATTCTAAGTTATAATCCTCAAATATAGTTATATAGTGACTTTTTCACGATTTTCATGTAGTTTGATATTACGTAAATATATTCATTTTTACCAATATTTCGATACTATTTTATATAGTATCACGATATGTGATTTGGCCTTGAAATCTCAGAATTTCGCATAATATTGCATTTTATGCAAGTTTTCTTGCATTTTGTTTCGTACGAAAAATCATCGAATTTAGCAATATTTTGACGTTTATCATCCCCTTTTCATTCATGTGATTTAAACAAAATATCATCGAATTAGGCAATATTTTGCCGTTTTCCACGTTTTTGTGAATTTTCCGTCCATGGGTATTAATTCATTATATATACGATAAAAATGATGCAAACACATAATTGATTAGATAATAACCTTAAATACTTCATTTTCAATCAACTATTTGTTTCTCGTTAAAATACTGAGTAAGATATTGAAAAGGGGAGAAGTTCTGTTTTTATTGCATATATCGACGTTTCAGCCGGAATAGAGCGGTTTTACGTGTACATCTTCCCTCGTTAATATAAACGGAAAATCAAGAACATTTTAATTATTTCTAATGAAAACACATTGTTTTTTATCATTTGTGTTGGAAACAACATTGTCATATGTCTTTTCTTGGATCTAAATAATACGAAACCTCGCTTTATGATTTGAAGTTAAAATCCTCAAATATGGTTATATAGTGACTTTTTTCACGTTTTTCATGTAGTTTGATATTACGTAAATATATTCATTTTTACCAATATTTCGATACTATTTCATGTAGTATCACGATATGTGATTTGCCCTTGAAATCTCAGAATTTCGCATAATATTGCATTTTAAGCAAGTTTTCTTGCATTTTGTTTCGTACGAATAATCATTGAATTTAGCAATATTTTAACGTTTATCATCTCCTTTTCCTTCATGTGATTTAAACAAAATATCATCGAATTAGGCAATATTTTGCCGTTTTTCACGTTTTTGTGAATTTTCCGTCCATGGGTTTTAATTCATATATATACGATAAAAATGATGCAAACACATAATTGATTAGATAATAACCCTAAATACTTCATTTTCAATCATCTATTTGTTTCTCGTTAAAATACTGAGTAAGATGTTGAAAAGGGGAGAAGTTCTGTTTTTATTGCATATATCGACGTTTCAGCCGGAATAGAGCGATTTTCGTGTACATCTTCCATCGGTAATATAAACGGAAAATCTGGAACATTTTAGTTAATTCTAATGAAAACACATTGATTTTTATCATTTGTATTGGAAACAACATTGTCATATGTCTTTTCTTGGATCTAAATAATACGAAACCTCGCTCTATGATTTGAAGGTAAAATCCTCAAATATGGTAAAATAGTAACTTTTTCACGTTAATCATGTAGTTTGATATTACGCAAATATATTCATTTTTTACCAATATTCCGATACTATTTCATGTAGCATCACGATATGTGATTTGCCCTTCAAATCGCAGAATTTCGCGTAATATTGCATTTTAAGCAAGTTTTCTTGCATTTTGATTCGTACGAAAAATCATCGAATTTAGCAATATTTTGACGTTTATCATCCCCTTTTCCTTCATGTGATTTAAACAAAATATCATCGAATTAGGCAATATTTTGCCGTTTTTCCACGTTTTTGTGAATTTTCAGTCCATGGGTATTAATTCATATATATACGATAAAAATGATACAAACACTTAATTGATCAGATAATAACCTTAAATACTTCATTTTCAATCAACTATTTGTTTCTCGTTAAAATACTGAGTAAGATGTTGAAAAGGGGAGAAGTTCGGTTTTTATTGCATATATCGACGTTTCAGCCGGATTAGAGCGGTTTTACGTGTACATCTTCCCTCGTTAATATAAACGGAAAATCAAGAACATTATAGTTAATTCTAATGAAAACACATTGTTTTTATATCATTTGTATTGGAAACAACATTGTCATATGTCTTTTCTTGGAAATAAATAATACGAAACCTCGCTCTATGATTTGAAGGTAAAATCCTCAAAATATGGTAAAATAGTGACTTTTTCCCGTTAATCATGTAGTTTGATATTACGCATATATATTCGTTTTTACCAATATTTCGATACTATTTCATGTAGTATCACGATATGTGATTTGGCCTTCAAATCTCAGAATTTCGCATAATATTGCATTTTAAGCAAGTTTCCTTGCATTTTGTTTCGTACGAAAAATCATCGAATTTAGCAATATTTTGACGTTTATCATCCCCTTTTCCTTTATTTGATTTAAACAAAATATCATCGAATTATGCAATATTTTGCCGTTTTTCCACGTTTTTGTGAATTTTCAGTCTATGGGTATTAATTCATTATATATACGATAAAAATGATGCAAACACATAATTGATTAGATAATAACCTTAAATACTTCATTTTCAATCAACTATTTGTTTCTCGTTAAAATACTGAGTAAGATATTGAAAAGGGGAGAAGTTCTGTTTTTATTGCATATATCGACGTTTCAGCCGGAATAGAGCGGTTTTACGTGTACGTCTTCCATCAGTAATATAAACGGAAAATCAGGAACATTTTAGTTAATTCTAATGAAAACACATTGATTTTTATCATTTGTATTGGAAACAACATTGTCATATGTCTTTTCTTGGATCTAAATAATACGAAACCTCGCTCTATGATTCTAAGTTATAATCCTCAAATATAGTTATATAGTGACTTTTTCACGATTTTCATGTAGTTTGATATTACGTAAATATATTCATTTTTACCAATATTTCGATACTATTTTATATAGTATCACGATATGTGATTTGGCCTTGAAATCTCAGAATTTCGCATAATATTGCATTTTATGCAAGTTTTCTTGCATTTTGTTTCGTACGAAAAATCATCGAATTTAGCAATATTTTGACGTTTATCATCCCCTTTTCATTCATGTGATTTAAACAAAATATCATCGAATTAGGCAATATTTTGCCGTTTTCCACGTTTTTGTGAATTTTCCGTCCATGGGTATTAATTCATTATATATACGATAAAAATGATGCAAACACATAATTGATTAGATAATAACCTTAAATACTTCATTTTCAATCAACTATTTGTTTCTCGTTAAAATACTGAGTAAGATATTGAAAAGGGGAGAAGTTCTGTTTTTATTGCATATATCGACGTTTCAGCCGGAATAGAGCGGTTTTACGTGTACATCTTCCCTCGTTAATATAAACGGAAAATCAAGAACATTTTAATTATTTCTAATGAAAACACATTGTTTTTTATCATTTGTGTTGGAAACAACATTGTCATATGTCTTTTCTTGGATCTAAATAATACGAAACCTCGCTTTATGATTTGAAGTTAAAATCCTCAAATATGGTTATATAGTGACTTTTTTCACGTTTTTCATGTAGTTTGATATTACGTAAATATATTCATTTTTACCAATATTTCGATACTATTTCATGTAGTATCACGATATGTGATTTGCCCTTGAAATCTCAGAATTTCGCATAATATTGCATTTTAAGCAAGTTTTCTTGCATTTTGTTTCGTACGAATAATCATTGAATTTAGCAATATTTTAACGTTTATCATCTCCTTTTCCTTCATGTGATTTAAACAAAATATCATCGAATTAGGCAATATTTTGCCGTTTTTCACGTTTTTGTGAATTTTCCGTCCATGGGTTTTAATTCATATATATACGATAAAAATGATGCAAACACATAATTGATTAGATAATAACCCTAAATACTTCATTTTCAATCATCTATTTGTTTCTCGTTAAAATACTGAGTAAGATGTTGAAAAGGGGAGAAGTTCTGTTTTTATTGCATATATCGACGTTTCAGCCGGAATAGAGCGATTTTCGTGTACATCTTCCATCGGTAATATAAACGGAAAATCTGGAACATTTTAGTTAATTCTAATGAAAACACATTGATTTTTATCATTTGTATTGGAAACAACATTGTCATATGTCTTTTCTTGGATCTAAATAATACGAAACCTCGCTCTATGATTTGAAGGTAAAATCCTCAAATATGGTAAAATAGTAACTTTTTCACGTTAATCATGTAGTTTGATATTACGCAAATATATTCATTTTTACCAATATTCCGATACTATTTCATGTAGTATCACGATATGTGATTTGCCCTTCAAATCGCAGAATTTCGCGTAATATTGCATTTTAAGCAAGTTTTCTTGCATTTTGTTTCGTACGAAAAATCATCGAATTTAGCAATATTTTGACGTTTATCATCCCCTTTTCCTTCATGTGATTTAAACAAAATATCATCGAATTAGGCAATATTTTGCCGTTTTTCCACGTTTTTGTGAATTTTCAGTCCAGGGGTATTAATTCATATATATACGATAAAAATGATACAAACACATAATTGATTAGATAATAACCTTAAATACTTCATTTTCAATCAACTATTTGTTTCTCGTTAAAATACTGAGTAAGATATTGAAAAGGGGAGAAGATCTGTTTTTATTGCATATATCGACGTTTCAGCCGGAATAGAGCGATTTTCGTGTACATCTTCCATCGGTAATATAAACGGAAAACCAGGGACATTTTAGTTAATTCTAATGAAAACACTTTGATTTTTATCATTTGTATTGGAAGCAACATTGTCATATGTCTTTTCTTGGATCCAAATAATACGAAACCTACCTCTATGATTTAAAGGTAAAATCCTCAAATATGGTTAAATAGTGACTTTTTTCACGTTTTTCATGTAGTTTGATATTACGTAAATATATTCATTTTTACCATTATTTCGATACTATTTCATGTAGTATCACGATATGTGATTTGGCCTTGAAATCTCAGAATTTCGCATAATATTGCATTTTAAGCAAGTTTTCTTGCATTTTGCTTCGTAGGAAAAATCATCGAATTTAGCAATATTTTAACGTTTATCATCTCCTTTTCCTTCATGTGATTTAAACAAAATATCATCGAATTAGGCAATATTTTGCAGTTTTCCACGTTATTGTGAATTTTCAGTCCATGGATGTTAATTCATATATATATACGATAAAAATGATGCAAACACATAATTGATTAGATAATAACCTTAAATACTTCATTTTCAATCATCTATTTGTTTCTCGGTAAAATACTGAGTAAGATATTGAAAAGGGGAGAAGTTCGGTTTTTATTGCATATATCGACGTTATCAGCCGGATTAGAGCGGTTTTACGTGTACATCTTCCCTCGTTAATATAAACGGAAAATCAAGAACATTTTAGTTATTTCTAATGAAAACACATTGTTTTTTATCATTCGTATTGGAAACAAAATTGTCATATGTCTTTTCTTGGATCTAAATAATACGAAACCTCGCTCTATGATTTGAAGTTAAAAACCTCAAATATGGTTATATAGTGACTTTTTTCACGTTTTTCATGTAGTTTGATATTACGTAAATATATTCATTTTTACCAATATTTCGATACTATTTCATGTAGTATCACGATATGTGATTTGGCCTTCAAATCTCAGAATTTCGCATAATATTGCATTTTAAGCAAGTTTTCTTGCATTTTGCTTCGTACGAAAAATCATCGAATTTAGCAATATTTTGACGTTTATCATCCCCTTTTCCTTCATGTGATTTAAACAAAATATCAAAGAATTAGGCAATATTTTGCCGTTTTCCACGTTTTTGTGAATTTTCAGTCCATGGGTATTAATTCATATATATACGATAAAAATGATGCAAACACATAATTGATTAGATAATAACCTTAATACTTCATTTTCAATCATCTATTCATTTCTCGGTAAAATACTCAGTAAGATATTGAAAAGGGGAGAAGTTCGGTTTTTATTGCATTTATTGCAAAATGTTACCTATCGCAGCTTCGAGAAATAGGCATATTTTCGGTATAAAAACTCGTAATTTCAAACTGCGAATACGTGCCTAGAGCCAGAATTTGGCTCCAAAATATGGCTCAAGCGTCGAATTTGGGATGTTTGGGATATTTTTAAAACTGCAGGGAGGGTTTGGGCAAAATTCTATCCATCGCTACTTTCAGTAATTGGCATATTTTCGGTATAAAAATTCGAAATTTCAAACTGCGAATACGTGCAGAGAGCCAGAATTTGGCTCCAAAATATGGCTCAAACGTCGAATTTGGGATGTTTGGGATATTTTGAAAACTGCAGGGAGGGTTTGGGCAATATGTGATCCATCGCCGCTCTCAGTAATTGCCATTTTTTCCTTATTAAAATCTTAATTTCAATCTGCGAATACGTGTAGAGAGCCAGAATTAGGCTCCAAAATTTGGCTCAAGCTTCTAATTTGGGATGTTTGAGATATTTTGAAAACTGCAGGGAGGGTTTGGGCAAAATGTGATCCATCGCAGCTCTCAGTAATTGGCATATTTTCGGTATAAAAAGTCGAAATTTCAAACTGCGAATACGTGCGAGAGCCAGAATTTGGCTCTAAAATATGCCTCAAGCGTCAAATTTGGGATGTTTGGGATATTTTGTAAACTGCGATTGGGGGTTTGGGGAAAATGTTACCTATCGCTGCTTTGAGAAATAGGCATATTTTCGGTATAAAAACTCGTAATTTCAAACTGCGAATACGTGCCTAGAGCCAGAATTTGGCTCCAAAATATGACTCAAGGGGTCGAATTTGGGATGCTTGGGATATTTTGAAAACTGCAAGGAGAATTTGTGCAAAATACGATCCATCGCCGCTTTCAGTAATTGGCATACTTTCGGTATAAAAGGACGTAATTAAAAACTGCGAATACGTGCAGAGAGCCAGAATTTGGCTCCAAAATATGGCTCAAGTGTTGAATTTGGGATGTTTGTGATATATTTTAAAACTGCAGGGGGGGTTTGGGCAAAATGTGATCCATCGTTGTTCTTAGTAATTGGCATATTTTCGGTATAAAAACTCGTAATTTCAAACTGCGAATACGTAAAGAGAGACAGAATTTGGTTCCAAAATATGGCTCAAGCGTCGAATTTGGGATGTTTAATATATTCTAAAAACTGCAGGGAGGGTGTGGGCAGAATGCGATCCACAGCTGCTTTCAGTAATTGGCATATTTTCGGTATAAAAAGTCATAATTTTAATTTTCGAACAAGTGCAGAGAGCCAGAATTTGTCTCCAAAATAAAGCTCAGGGGTCGAATTTGAGATGTTTGGGTTATTTTGAAAACTGCAGGCGTTTGGGCAAAATGTTACCCATCGCTGCTCTCAGTAATTGGCATATTATCGGTATAAAAAGTCGTAATTTCAAACTGCGAATACGTACAGAGAGCCAGAATTTGGCTCCAAAATATGGCTCAAGCGTCAAATTTGGGATGTTTGGGATATTTTGAAAACTGCGATTGGGGGTTTGGGCAAAATGTTACCTATCGCTGCTTTGAGAAATTGGCATATTTTCGGTATAAAAACTCGTAATTTCAAACTGCGAATACGTGCCGAGAGCCAGAATTTGGCTCCAGAATATGGCTCAAGCGTCGAATTTGGGATGTTTGGGATATTTTGAAAACTGCAGGGAGGGTTTGGGCAAATTGTGATCCATCGCAGCTCTCAGTAATTGGCATATTTTTGGTATAAAAAGTCGAAATTTCAAACTGCGAATACATGCGAGAGCCAGAATTTGGCTCCAAAATATGACTCAAGCGTCAAATTTGGGATGTTTGGGATATTTTGTAAACTGCGATTGGGGGTTTGGGCAAAATGTTTCCTATCGCTGCTTTGAGAAATAGGCATCTTTTCGGTATAAAAACTCGTAATTTCAAACTGCGAATACGTGCCGAGAGCCAGAATTTGGCTCCAAAATATGGCTCTAGCGTCGAATTTGGGATGTTTGGGATATTTTTAAAACTGCAGGGAGGGTTTGGGCAAAATGCTCTCCATCGCTACTTTCAGTAATTGGCATATTATCGGTATAAAAAGTCGTAATTTCAAACTGCGAATACTTACAGAGAGCCAGAATTTGGCTCCAAAATATGGCTCAAGCGTCGAATTTGGGATGTTTGGGATATTTTTAGAACTGCAGGGAGGGTTTGGGCAAAATGCTATCCATCGCTTCTTTCAGTAATTGGCATATTTTCATTATAAAAAGTCGTAATTTCGAACTGCGAATACGTGCAGAGAGCCAGATTTTGGCTTCAAAATATGACTCAAGTGTTGAATTTGGGATGTTTGTGATATATTTTAAAACTGCAGGGGGGGGGGTTGTGCAAAATGTGATCCATCGATGTTCTTAGTAATTGGCATATTTTCAGTATAAAAACTCGTAATTTCAAACTGCGAATACCTAAAGTGAGACAGAATTTGGCTCCAAAATATAGCTCAAGCGTCGAATTTGGGATGTTTGATATATTCTAAAAACTGCAGGGAGGGTATGGGCAAAATGTGACCCATCGACGCTTTCAGTAATTGGCATATTTTCGGTATAAAAAGTCGTAATTTCATACTACGAATACGTGCCGAGAGACAGAATTTGCCTCCGAAATATGGCTCAAGCTTCGAATTTGGGATGTTTGGGATATTTTGAAAACTGCAGGGAGGGTGTGGGCAGAATGCGATCCATAGCTGCTTTCAGTAATTGGCATATTTTCGGTATAAAAAGTTATAATTTTAATTTTCGAACAAGTGCAGAGAGCCAGAATTTGTCTCATCACTCTCTCGAGCCTCTGCATCACCCTCTTAAGCCTCTGCATCTCTTTCTTCAGCCTATTCATCACTCTCTTCAGCCTCTGCATCCCTCTCTTCAGCCTCTGCACCATTCTCCTAAGCCTCTGCATCACTCTCTTGAGCCTCTGCATCACTCTCTTGAGCCTTTGCATCCCGCTCTTAAGCCTCTACATCACTCTCTTAAGCCTATGCATCACTCTCTTGAGCCTCTGCATCCCTCTCTTGAGCCGAGAGACAAAATTTGGCTCCAAAATATGGCTCAAGCGTCGAATTTGGGATGTTTGGGATATTTTGAAAATTGCAGGGGGAGTTTGGGCAAAATGTGGCCCATCGATGCTCTCAGTAATTGGCATATTTTCGGTATAAAAATTCGTAAACTCACACTGCGAATACGTGCAGAGAGCGAGAATTTTACTCCAAAATATGGCTCAAGCGTCTAATTTGGGATGTTCAGGATATTTTGAAAACGGCAAGGGATTTTGGGCAAAATGTAACCCATCGCCGCTTGCAGTAATTGGCATATTTTCGGTATAAAAAGTCGTAATTTCAAACTGCGAATACGTGCAGAGAGCCAGAATTTGGCTCCAAAATATGACTCAAGGGGTCGAATTTGGGATGCTTGGGATATTTTGAAAACTGCAAGGAGAATTTGTGCAAAATACGATCCATCGCCGCTTTCAGTAATTGGCATACTTTCGGTATAAAAGGACGTAATTAAAAACTGCGAATACGTGCAGAGAGCCAGAATTTGGTTCCAAAATATGGCTCAAGCGTCGAATTTGGGATGTTTGGGATATTTTGAAAACTGTAGGTGGGGTTTGGGCAAAATGTGACCTATCGCTGCTCTCAGTAATTGGCATATTTTCGATATAAAAAGTCGTTTCTTCAAACTGTGAATATGTGCAGAGAGCGAGAAATTGACTCCAAAATATGACTCAAGCATCGAATTTGGGATGTTTGTGATACTTTGAAAACTGCCGGGAGGGATTGGGCAAAATGTGACCCATCGCTGCTATAAGTAATTGGCAAATTTTCGGTATAAAGAAGAGTAATTTCAAACTAGGGGGGCTTTGGGCAGAATGTGACACATCGCCGCTCACAGTATTTAGCATATTTTCGGTATAAAAAGTCGTAATTTCAAACTGCGAATACGTGCAGAGAGGCAGAATTTGGCTCCAAAATATTACTCAAGGGTTGCATTTGGAATGTATGCGATATTTTGAAAACTGCAGGGAGAATTTGTGCAAAATGTGATCCATCGCCGCTTTCAGTAATTAGCATACTTTCGGTATAAAAAGACGTAATTTCAAACTGCGAACACGTGCAGAGAGCCAGAATTTGGCTCCAAAAAATTTCTCACGCGTCGGACTTGGAATGTTTGGGATATTTTGAAAACTGCAGGGTAGTTTGGGCAAAATGTGACCCATCGCTGCTCTCAGTAATTGGCTTATTTTCGGTAAAAAAAATTCGTAATTTCAAACTGCCAACACGTGCCGAGAACCAGAATTTGGCTTCAAGCCAAATTCAAGCGTCGAATTCGGGATGTTTGGGATAATTTAAAAACTGCAGGGGTGTTAGGGCAATATGTGACCCATCGCCGTTCTCAGTAATTAACATATTTTTGGTATAAAAAGTCGTAATTTTAAACTTCGAACACCTGCAGAGAGTCATAATTTTCCTTCAAAATATGGCTCAAGGGTCGAATTTGAGATGTTTGGGACATTTTGAAAGCTGCAGGGGGGTTTGGGCAAAATGTGATCCATCGCTGCTTTTAGTAATTGGCATACTTTCGGTATAAAAAGACGTTATTTCAAACTGCGAATACTTGCAGAGAGCCAAAATTTGGCTCCAAAATATGGCTAAAGCTTTGAATTTGGGATGTTTGGGATATTTTGAAAACTGCAGGTTGGGTTTGGGCAAAATGTGACCTATCGCCGCACTCAGTAATTGGCATATTTTCGATATAAAAAGTCGTAATTTCAATCTGCGAATACGTGCAGAGAGCGAGAATTTGACTCCAAAATATGACTCAAGCGTCGAATTTGGGATGTTCGTGATACTTTGAAAACTGCAGGGAGGGTTTGGGCAAAAATGTGATCCATCGCCGCTTTCAGTAATTGGCATATTTTCGGTATAAAAATACATAATTTCAAACTGCTAATACGTGCCCAGAGTGAGAATTTGTCTCCAAAATATGGCTCAAGCGTCTACACACACACACACACACACACACACACACACACACACACACACAAGGTGAAGACCTCCTGGAATTTCTTATTTAGTTCGTCACACACTTCCTTTACGTTTGTACTGAATCCTTTTTCCCCTATTCTTAATTGTATAACCTTGTCCTTTACTGTTGTTTTTCTCCTGATGTGGCTATGCAGCAATTTAGGCTGAGTCTTTGTCTTTCTGCATCTCTTCTCATCCTGATATATTCATTCCTGGAATTCTGTGTGAGTGTGTGTGTGTGTGTGTGTGTGTGTGTGTGTGTGTGTGTGTGTGTGTGTGTGTGTGTGTGTGTGTGTGTGTGTGTGTGTGTGTGTGTGTGTGTGTGTGTGTGTGTGTGTGTGTGTGTGTGTGTGTGTGTGTGTTTACTAGTTGTGTTTACTAGTTGTGTTTTTACGGGGGTTGAGCTTTGCTCTTTCGGCCCGCCTCTCAACTGTCAATCAACTGTTTACTAACTACTTTTTTTTCCACACCACACACACACACACACACACACCCCAGGAAGCAGCCCGTGACAGCTGACTAACTCCCAGGTACCTATTTACTGCTAGGTAACAGGGGCATTCAAGGTGAAAGAAACTTTGCCCATTTGTTTCTGCCTCGTGCGGGAATCGAACCCGCGCCACAGAATTATGAATCCTGCGCGCTATCCACCAGGCTACGAGGCCCCCCTTGTGTGTGTGTGTGTGTGTGTGTGTGTGTGTGTGTGTGTGTGTGTGTGTGTGTGTGTGTGTGTGTGTGTGTGTGTGTGTGTGTGTGTGTGTGTGTGTGTGTGTGTGTGTGTGTGTGTGTATTTGTGTGTATGTGTGTGTGTGTGTGTGTGTGTGTGTGTGTGTGTGTGTGTGTGTGTGTGTGTGTGTGTGTGTGTGTGTGTGTGTGTGTGTGTGTGTGTGTGTGTGTGTGTGTGTGGTGTGTGTGTGTGTATTGTGTGTATGTGTGTGTGTGTGTGTGTGTGTGTGTGTGTGTGTGTGTGTGTGTGTGTGTGTGTGTGTGTGTGTGTGTGTGTGTGTGTGTGTGTGTGTGTGTGTGTGTGTGTGTGTGTGTGTGTGTGTGTGTGTGTGTGTGTGTGTGTGTGTGTGTGTGTGTGTGTGTTTTGTGGCAAAAAAACCATTTGATATGACAGATGGGAAGCAAGACGAAAGAGCATTTTTATACCTGTTCGGGTTACTCAAGGGTGACACTGGCGGGCAACACGAGAATAAATAATTGTATAAATTCCAATTTCGATCCGATTTACTTGGGGATAGTTTACAAATGTTCGCCATGAAATTTACGTTTTCTCTAATAGCCGAGGAGCTTATTTGATAAAACAGTATGGCATTGAATCATCGTGGTTCCATCAGTGTTTTCATTAGAATTAACTAAAATGTTCCTGATTTTCCGTTTATATTACCGATGGAAGATGTACACGAAAACCGCTCTATTCCGGCTGAAACGTCGATATATGCAATAAAAACAGAACTTCTCCCCCCTTTCAATATCTTACTCAGTATTTTAACGAGAAAGAAATAGTTGATTGAAAATGAAGTATTTAAGGTTATTATCTAATCAATTATGTGTTTGCATCATTTTTATCGTATATATATGAATTAATACCCATGGACTGAAAATTCACAAAAACGTGGAAAACGGCAAAATATTGCCTAATTCGATGATATTTTGTTTAAATCACATGAAGGAAAAGGGGATGATGAACGTCAAAATATTGCTAAATTCGATGATTTTTCGTATGAAACAAAATGCAAGAAAACTTGTTTAAAATGCAATATTATGCGAAATTCTGAGATTTGAAGGCCAAATCACATATCGTGATACTACATGAAATAGTATCGAAATAATGGTAAAAATGAATATATTTACGTAATATCAAACTACGTGAAAAACGTGAAAAAAGTCACTATTTAGCCATATTTGAGGATTTTAAATTTAAATCATAGAGCGAGGTTTCGTATTATTTGGATCCAAGAAAAGACATATGACAATGTTGTTTCCAATACAAATGATAAAAATCAAAGTGTTTTCATTAGAATTAACTAAAATGTTCCTGGTTTTCCGTTTATATTACCGATGGAAGATGTACACGAAAATCGCTCTAATCCGGCTGAAACGTCGATATATGCAATAAAAACCGAACTTCTTCCCTTTACAATATCTTACTCAGTATTTTACCGAGAAACAAATAGATGATTGAAAATGAAGTATTTAAGGTTATTATCTAATCAATTATGTGTTTGCATCATTTTTATCGTATATATATGAATTAATACCCATGGACTGATAATTCACAAAAACGTGGAAACGGCAAAATATTGCCTAATTCGTTGATATTTTGTTTACATCACATGAAGGAAAAGGGGATGATAAACGTCAAAATATTGCTAAATTCGATGATTTTTCGTACGAAACAAAATGCAAGAAAACTTGCTTAAAATGCAATATTATGCGAAATTCTGAGATTTCAAGGCCAAATCACATATCGTGATACTACATGAAATAGTATCGAAATAATGGTAAAAATGAATATATTTACGTAATATCAAACGACATGAAAAACGTGAAAAAAGTCACTATTTAACCATATTTGAGGATTTTAACTTTAAATCATAGAGCGAGGTTTCGTATTATTTGGATCCAAGAAAAGACATGACAATGTTGTTTCCAATACAAATGATAAAAATCAAAGTGTTTTCATTAGAATTACCTAAAATGTCCCTGGTTTTCCGTTTATATTACCGATGGAAGATGAACACGAAAATCGCTCTATTCCGGCTGAAACGTCGATATATGCAATAAAAACAGATCTTCTCCCCTTTTTAATATCTTACTCAGTATTTTAACGAGAAACGAATAGTTGATTGAAAATGAAGTATTTAAGGTTATTATCTAATCAATTATGTGTTTGTATCATTTTTATCGTATATATATGAATTAATACCCATGGACTGAAAATTCACAAAAACGTGGAAAAACGGCAAAATATTGCCTAATTCGATGATATTTTGTTTAAATCACATGAAGGAAAAGGGGATGATAAACGTCAAAATATTGCTAAATTCGATGATTTTTCGTACGAAACAAAATGCAAGAAAATTTGCTTAAAATGCAATATTACGCGAAATTCTGAGATTTGAAGGGCAAATCACATATCGTGATACTACATGAAATAGTATCGGAATATTGGTAAAAATGAATATATTTGCGTAATATCAAACTACATGATTAACGTGAATCACGTAAAACCGCTCTAATCCGGCTGAAACGTCTGTATATGCAATAAAAACCGAACTTCTCCCCTTTTCAATATCTTACTCAGTATTTTAACGAGAAACAAATAGATGATTGAAAATGAAGTATTTAAGGTTATTATCTAATCAATTATGTGTTTGTATCATTTTTATCGTATATATATGAATTAATACCCATGGACTGAAAATTCACAAAAACGTGGAAAAACGGCAAAATATTGCCTAATTCGATGATATTTTGTTTAAATCACATGAAGGAAAAGGGGATGATAAACGTCAAAATATTGCTAAATTCGAGGATTTTTCGTACGAAACAAAATGCAAGAAAATTTGCTTAAAATGCAATATTACGCGAAATTCTGAGATTTGAAGGGCAAATCACATATCGTGATACTACATGAAATAGTATCGGAATATTGGTAAAAATGAATATACTTGCGTAATATCAAACTACATGATTAACGTGAAAAAGTTACTATTTTACCATATTTGAGGATTTTACCTTCAAATCATTACCCCTGATTACGCCGGATATTACCAAGACCCCTGCCAGTGTGTTGCTGGAGACCACTGCCAGTGTGTTGCTGGAGACCTCTGCCAGTGTGTTGCTGGAGACCCCTGCCAGTGTGTTGCTGGAGACCCCTGCCAGTGTGTTGATGGAGACCCCTGCCAGTGTGTTGCTGGAGATCTCTGCCAGTGTGTTGCTGGAGACCCCAGCCAGTGTGTTGCTGGAGACCCCTGCCAGTGTGTTGCTGGAGACCTCTGCCAGTGTGTTGCTGGAGACCCCAGCCAGTATGTTGCTGGAGACCTCTGCCAGTGTGTTGCTGGAGACCCCTGCCAGTGTGTTGCTGGAGACCTCTGCCAGTGTGTTGCTGGAGACCTCTGCCAGTGTGTTGCTGGAGACCCCTGCCAGTGTGTTGCTGGAGACCCCTGCCAGTGTGTTGCTGGAGACCTCTGCCAGTGTTTTGCTGTGTGTGTGAGTGTGTGTACCCAGTGTGTTGCTGGAGACCTCTGCCAGTGTGTTGCTGGAGACCTCTGCCAGTGTGTTGCTGGAGACCCCTGCCAGTGTGTTGCTGGAGACCCCTGCCAGTGTGTTGCTGGAGACCTCTGCCAGTGTGTTGCTGGAGACCTCTGCCAGTGTGTTGCTGGAGACCCCTGCCAGTGTGTTGCTGGAGACCCCTGCCAGTGTGTTGCTGGAGACCTCTGCCAGTGTTTTGCTGTGTGTGTGAGTGTGTGTACTCACCTAGTTGTACTCACCTATTTGTGCTTGCGGGGGTTGAGCTTTGGCTCTTTGGTCTCGCCTCTCAACGGTCAATCAACTGGTGTATAGATTCCTGAGCCTACTGGGCTCTATCATATCTACATATTTAATAACCTTAAATACTTCATTTTCAATCATCTATTTGTTTCTCGTTAAAATACTGAGTAAGATATTGAAAATGGGAGAAGTTCGGTTTTTATTGCATATATCGACGTTTCAGCCGGATTAGAGCGGTTTTACGTGTACATCTTCCATCGTTAATATAAACGGAAAATCAAGAACATTATAGTTAATTCTAATGAAAACACATAGTTTTTTATCATTTGTATTGGAAACAACATTGTCATATGTCTTTTCTTGGATCTAAATAATACGAAACCTCGCTCTATGATTTGAAGTTAAAATCCTCAAATATGGTTATATAGTGACTTTTTCATGTTTTTCATGTAGTTTGATATTACGTAAATATATTCATTTTTACCAATATTTCGAAACTATTTCATGTAGTATCACGATATGTGATTTGGCCTTCAAATCTCAGAATTTCGCATAATATTGCATTTTAAGCAAGTTTTCTTGCATTTTGTTTCGTACGAAAAATCATCGAATATAGCAATATTTTGACGTTTATCATCTCCTTTTCCTTCATGTGATTTAAACAAAATATCATCGAATTAGGCAATATTTTGCCGTTTTCCACGTTTTTGTGAATTTTCAGTCCATGGGTTTTAATTCATATATATACGATAAAAAAGATGCAAACACATAATTGATTAGATAATAACCTTAAATACTTCATTTTCAATCAACTATTTGTTTCTCGTTAAAATACTGAGTAAGATATTGAAAAGGGGAGAAGTTCTGTTTTTATTGCATATATCGACGTTTCAGCCGGAATAGAGCGGTTTTCGTGTACATCTTCCATCGGTAATATAAACGGAAAATCAGGAACATTTTAGTTAATTCTAATGAAAACACATTGATTTTTATGATTTGTATTGGAAACAACATTGTCATATGTCTTTTCTTGGATCTAAATAATACGAAACCTCGCTTTATGATTTGCAGTTAAAATCCTCAAATATGGTTATATAGTGACTTTTTTCACGTTTTTCATGTAGTTTGATATTACGTAAATATATTAATTTTTACCAATATTTCGATACTATTTCATGTAGTATCACGATATGTGATTTGCCCTTCAAATCTCAGAATTTCGCGTAATATTGCATTTTAAGCAAGTTTTCTTGCATTTTGTTTCGTACGAAAAATCATCGAATTTAGCAATATTTTGACGTTTATCATCCCCTTTTCCTTCATGTGATTTAAACAAAATATCATCGAATTAGGCAATATTTTGCCGTTTTTCCACGTTTTTGTGAATTTTCAGTCCATGGGTATTAATTCATATATGTACGATGAAAATGATGCAAACACATAATTGATGAGATAATAACCTTAAATACTTCATTTTCAATCAACTATTTCTTTCTCGTTAAAATACTGAGTAAGATATTGGAAGGGGGAGAAGTTCTGATTTTATTGCATATATCGACGTTTCAGCCAGAATAGAGCGGTTTTCGTGTACATCTTCCATCGGTAATATAAACGGAAAATCAGGAACATTTTAGTTAATTCTAATGAAAACACATTGATTTTTATCATTTGTATTGGAAACAACATTGTCATATGTCTTTTCTTGGATCTAAATAATACGAAACCTCGCTCTATGATTTGAAGTTAAAATCCTCAAATATTATATAGTGACTTTTTTCACGTTTTTCATGTCGTTTGATATTACGTAAATATATTCATTTTTACCAATATTTCGATACTATTTCATGTAGTATCACGATATGTGATTTGGCCTTCAAATCACAGAAATTCGCATAATATTGCATTTTAAGCAAGTTTTCTTGCATTTTGTTTCGTACGAAAAATCATCGAATTTAGCAATATTTTGACGTTTATCATCCCCTTTTCCTTCATGTGATTTAAACAAAATATCATCGAATTAGGCAATATTTTGCCGTTTTTCCACGTTTTTGTGAATTTTCAGTCCATGGGTATTAATTCATATATGTACGATGAAAATGATGCAAACACACAATTGATGAGATAATAACCTTAAATACTTCATTTTCAATCAACTATTTGTTTCTCGTTAAAATACTGAGTAAGATATTGAAAAGGGGAGAAGTTCTGTTTTTATTGCATATATCGACGTTTCAGCCGGAATAGAGCGATTTTCGTGTACATCTTCCATCGGTAATATAAACGGAAAACCAGGAACATTTTAGTTAATTCTAATGAAAATACTTTGATTTTTATCATTTGTATTGGAAACAACATTGTCATATGTCTTTTCTTGGATCCAAATAATACGAAACCTCGCTCTATGATTTGAAGTTAAAATCCTCAAATATGGTTAAATAGTGACTTTTTTCACGTTTTTCATGTAGTTTGATATTACGTAAATACATTCATTTTTACCAATATTTCGATACTATTTCATGTAGTATCACGATATGTGATTTGGCCTTGAAATTTCAGAATTTCGCATAATATTGCATTTTAAGCAAATTTTCTTGCATTTTGTTTCGTACGAAAAATCATCGAATTTAGCAATATTTTGACGTTTATCATCCCCTTTTCCTTCATGTGATTTAAACAAAATAACATCGAATTAGGCAATATTTTGCCGTTTTCGACGTTTTTGTGAATTTTCAGTCCAAGGGTATTAATTCATATGTATACGATAAAAATGATGCAAACACATAATTGATTAGATAATAACCTTAAATACTTCATTTTCAATCATCTATTTGTTTCTCGTTAAAATACTGAGTAAGATGTTGAAAAGGGGAGAAGTTCTGTTTTTATTGCATATATCGACGTTTCAGCCGGATTAGAGCGGTTTTACGTGTACATCTTCCCTCGTTAATATAAACGGAAAATCAAGAACATTATAGTTAATTCTAATGAAAACACATTGTTTTTTATCATTTGTATTGGAAACAACATTGTCATATGTCTTTTCTTGGAACTAAATAATACGAAACCTCGCTCTATGATTTGAAGGTAAAATCCTCAAATATGGTAAAATAGTGACTTTTTCACGTTAATCATGTAGTTTGATATTACGCATATATATTCATTTTTACCAATATTTCGATACTATTTCATGTAGTATCACGATATGTGATTTGGCCTTCAAATCTCAGAATTTCGCATAATATTGCATTTTAAGCAAGTTTCCTTGCATTTTGTTTCGTACGAAAAATCATCGAATTTAGCAATATTTTGACGTTTATCATCCCCTTTTCCTTTATTTGATTTAAACAAAATATCATCGAATTAGGCAATATTTTGCCGTTTTTCCACGTTTTTGTGAATTTTCAGTCTATGGGTATTAATTCATTATATATACGATAAAAATGATGCAAACACATAATTGATTAGATAATAACCTTAAATACTTCATTTTCAATCAACTATTTGTTTCTCGTTAAAATACTGAGTAAGATATTGAAAAGGGGAGAAGTTCTGTTTTTATTGCATATATCGACGTTTCAGCAGGAATAGAGCGGTTTTACGTGTACATCTCCCATCAGTAATATAAACGGAAAATCAGGAACATTTTAGTTATTTCTAATGAAAACACATTGATTTTTATCATTTGTATTGGAAACAACATTGTCATATGTCTTTTCTTGGATCTAAATAATACGAAACCTCGCTCTAAGATTTGAAGTTAAAATCCTCAAATATGGTTATATAGTGACTTTTTTCACGTTTTTCATGTAGTTTGATATTACGTAAATAATATTTACGTTTATCTTTATATGTCTGTGCCATTTTTACCAATATTTCGATACTATTTCATGTAGTATCACGATATGTGATTTGGCCTTCAAATCTCAGAATTTCGCATAATATTGCATTTTAAGCAAGTTTTCTTGCATTTTGTTTCGTACGAAAAATCATCGAATATAGCAATATTTTGACGTTTATCATCTCCTTTTCCTTCATGTGATTTAAACAAAATATCATCGAATTAGGCAATATTTTGCCGTTTTCAACTTTTTTGTGAATTTTCAGTCCATGGGTTTTAATTCATATATATACGACAAAAATGATGCAAACACATAATTGATTAGATAATAACCTTAAATACTTCATTTTCAATCAACTATTTCTTTCTCGTTAAAATACTGAGTAAATTATTGAAAGGGGGAGGAGTTCTGATTTTATTGCATATATCGACGTTTCAGCCGGAATAGAGCGGTTTTACGTGTACATCTTCCATCAGTAATATAAACGGAAAATCAGGAACATTTTAGTTAATTCTAATGAAAACACATTGATTTTTATCATTTGTATTGGAAACAACATTGTCATATGTCTTTTCTTGGATCTAAATAATACGAAACCTCGCTTTATGATTTGAAGTTAAAATCCTCAAATATGGTTATATAGTGACTTTTTCACGTTTTTCATGTAGTTTGATATTACGTAAATATATTCATTTTTACCAATATTTCGATACTATTTCATGTAGTATCACGATATGTGATTTGGCCTTCAAATCTCAGAATTTCGCATAATATTGCATTTTAAGCAAGTTTTCTTGCATTTTGTTTCGTACGAAAAATCATCGAATATAGCAATATTTTGACGTTTATCATCTTTTTTTCCTTCATGTGATTTAAACAAAATATCATCGAATTAGGCAATATTTTGCCGTTTTCCACGTTTTTGTGAATTTTCAGTCAATGGGTTTTAATTCATATATATACGATAAAAATGATGCAAACACATAATTGATTAGATAATAACCTTAAATACTTCATTTTCAATCAACTATTTCTTTCTCGTTAAAATACTGAGTAAGATATTGGAAGGGGGAGAAGTTCTGATTTTATTGCATATATCGACGTTTCAGCCAGAATAGAGCGGTTTTCGTGTACATCTTCCATCGGTAATATAAACGGAAAATCAGGAACATTTTAGTTAATTCTAATGAAAACACATTGATTTTTATCATTTGTATTGGAAACAACATTGTCATATGTCTTTTCTTGGATCTAAATAATACGAAACCTCGCTCTATGATTTGAAGTTAAAATCCTCAAATATTATTATATAGTGACTTTTTTCACGTTTTTCATGTCGTTTGATATTACGTAAATATATTCATTTTTACCAATATTTCGATACTATTTCATGTAGTATCACGATATGTGATTTGGCCTTCAAATCACAGAAATTCGCATAATATTGCATTTTAAGCAAGTTTTCTTGCATTTTGTTTCGTACGAAAAATCATCGAATTTAGCAATATTTTGACGTTTATCATCCCCTTTTCCTTCATGTGATTTAAACAAAATATCATCGAATTAGGCAATATTTTGCCGTTTTTCCACGTTTTTGTGAATTTTCAGTCCATGGGTATTAATTCATATATGTACGATGAAAATGATGCAAACACACAATTGATGAGATAATAACCTAAAATACTTCATTTTCAATCAACTATTTGTTTCTCGTTAAAATACTGAGTAAGATATTGAAAAGGGGAGAAGTTCTGTTTTTATTGCATATATCGACGTTTCAGCCGGAATAGAGCGATTTTCGTGTACATCTTCCATCGGTAATATAAACAGAAAACCAGGAACATTTTAGTTAATTCTAATGAAAATACTTTGATTTTTATCATTTGTATTGGAAACAACATTGTCATATGTCTTTTCTTGGATCCAAATAATACGAAACCTCGCTCTATGATTTGAAGTTAAAATCCTCAAATATGGTTAAATAGTGACTTTTTTCACGTTTTTCATGTAGTTTGATATTACGTAAATATATTCATTTTTACGAATATTTCGATACTATTTCATGTAGTATCACGATATGTGATTTGGCCTTGAAATTTCAGAATTTCGCATAATATTGCATTTTAAGCAAATTTTCTTGCATTTTGTTTCGTACGAAAAATCATCGAATTTAGCAATATTTTGACGTTTATCATCCCCTTTTCCTTCATGTGATTTAAACAAAATAACATCGAATTAGGCAATATTTTGCCGTTTTCGACGTTTTTGTGAATTTTCAGTCCATGGGTATTAATTCATATGTATACGATAAAAATGATGCAAACACATAATTGATTAGATAATAACCTTAAATACTTCATTTTCAATCATCTATTTGTTTCTCGTTAAAATACTGAGTAAGATGTTGAAAAGGGGAGAAGTTCGGTTTTTATTGCATATATCGACGTTTCAGCCGGATTAGAGCGGTTTTACGTGTACATCTTCCCTCGTTAATATAAACGGAAAATCAAGAACATTACAGTTAATTCTAATGAAAACACATTGTTTTTTATCATTTGTATTGGAAACAACATTGTCATATGTCTTTTCTTGGAACTAAATAATACGAAACCTCGCTCTATGATTTGAAGGTAAAATCCTTAAATATGGTAAAATAGTGACTTTTTCACGTTTATCATGTAGTTTGATATTACGCATATATATTCATTTTTACCAATATTTCGATACTATTTCATGTAGTATCACGATATGTGATTTGGCCTTCAAATCTCAGAATTTCGCATATAATTGCATTTTAAGCAAGTTTCCTTGCATTTTGTTTCGTACGAAAAATCATCGAATTTAGCAACATTTTGACGTTTATCATCCCCTTTTCCTTTATTTGATTTAAACAAAATATCATCGAATTAGGCAATATTTTGCCGTTTTTCCACGTTTTTGTGAATTTTCAGTCTATGGGTATTAATTCATTATATATACGATAAAAATGATGCAAACACATAATTGATTAGATAATAACCTTAAATACTTCATTTTCAATCAACTATTTGTTTCTCGTTAAAATACTGAGTAAGATATTGAAAAGGGGAGAAGTTCTGTTTTTATTGCATATATCGACGTTTCAGCAGGAATAGAGCGGTTTTACGTGTACATCTTTCATCAGTAATATAAACGGAAAATCAGGAACATTTTAGTTATTTCTAATGAAAACACATTGATTTTTATAATTTGTATTGGAAACAACATTGTCATATGTCTTTTCTTGGATCTAAATAATACGAAACCTCGCTCTAAGATTTGAAGTTAAAATCCTCAAATATGGTTATATAGTGACTTTTTTCACGTTTTTCATGTAGTTTGATATTACGTAAATATATTCATTTTTCGTGATCAGATCACGATCACGATCACGATCAGCAACCTGCAGCCGTCACGGCCGGACGTGTCTCTTGTTGCTCCTCACCTGCGAGCTGCCTAGCCAACCAGATAGTGAGGGGGTGTACATCCTTCGACCTGCCCAGGAGGGTGGGTCAGCTGTATTGCCTCGGCTCGGCCCTCGCCGGTACTAGCCACACAGTACCATGGCCTTCAAAGTTAAGGCACGGTTCCTAGAGGACCACGCTTTCGGACGAGAAGAAATTCTCAACGTTCTCAAAGCCACCACCAACACAGTACCAGACGACATCCAGCAGGACGACGAAGGTATCGTCCTCTCTTACTCGACCGGAGACGACCTGGAACACCTGTTCACACCTGCTGCTACATCTGCACTCTATGATGCGGATATTACCCTCATCCAACCACGACGCTTTCAAGCTGAACGAACCATCTTTGCCAGGAGAGTAAGCTCATGGATCACCGAGCACGAGGTGGACGTTATCCTGAACAGTATCAACAGGGAAAACGAAAACATGACAGCTGTCTCAGCAAAAATCATCGCCAACAACAACGACACTCGCTCCACCTTGAAAGTGACCTTCACTACAGCTGCCGCAGCGGACCAGGCCACCACCACAGGATTTAGGTGCTTAGGCATCAATACTCCACCAGCTTCAGTGCACAAGGAACGTTTTTACGAGGTAAGCCAGTGCTATAAGTGCTACCAGTACTCACACGTGACCAGGAAGTGCCCCCAAAGTGTAAACAAGTGTAGTGTCTGTGCCAAGGACCACCATTATAAACAGTGTCGCGCCGATATCACGTGTTGTGTAGTGTGCGGTGGTGACCATATTGCTATTTCTCATTTGTGTCCTGTGCGACAGGAAGAAATTAAGAAGCTCTTGACAGCTGGACGAGCTTCCGCAACTGCTCGTGCTCAGTCACCATTCAACATGCAAGCCGCCATTTTCCCGGAGCTCCCGGGGGAAGGAGTAGCCGCCCACCAACGTACCAACCAATGGGGACCCGGCATGCAGTCCGGCAGCCAACCAGCTGCCCAATCACAGACCCAGCCTCCACCTCCACCACCAGGCTCCTCCCATTCGTCGACTCAGACTTCGCCACGGCAGTTGCCGGTTACTGTTACCGACCTTAGCACTGCACATGCTCTCACGAAACTAGTGAGCGACATTACTGGTTCCAACTACCGAGAATTTGTGAGGATTCTAAATATCGTCTACAAGGCTAACGGACTCCAGACCATCATCGTACCTGACGAAGTCTTCCCCACCTCTGCCTCAGCTTCCACTTCAGTAACTGAGCCGGAAATCACTGTAAACGCTGCCGCACTTGTTGACCTACTGTCTGCCACTGTTCCACCCACCACTCCAGTTGCTGCTGACCCTACACCAGTCCCAGTAGAGGCTGTTAGTCTCTCCACACAAGACAACGACCCTCCTGCTCCTGTTTATGCGTCTTACAATTGCCCTAGAGACCTGAAGTTTAATATTTCTCAGAAACGTGTCACAGCTCGGGAGTGGAACATCGACTACGAAAACGGACTGAACGATGACGGAACCCGCAGAGAGTTTTGGTACGTTGAGGCTGACATAGTTCGTTACTGCACTGATGTTACCATGCTCCACCCTGCCATTATTGACCCTCAATACTACGTGAAATATCCGAAACACGCCGCTATGATAAAGAAAGAAATTCAAGAACGAACGGGCAATGAACTTTCAACCCAGCAGAGTCAACCAACACCTCTTCATACCAAACCTTCAGGGACCACTGTGCTAGTCCCCGACCCTTCAAACCCATTGTCGGATGATGCTCCAGCTCCTGGTCCAGCCTCGGACATTGCTGTGAACGATACTGTACCTACTGCAGCTGCAACATCTGCTCCTGGCATGGTAGCAACCCAGAAGCCGACGACTTCTCATCCACCATCTCCTGTTACATCTCCACCCATAGTACATACATCCACTGAACCTTCTACATCTGCAGTAAGTCCTACCGCTGCTACTAAACCATCAGGAACACTACTTCCAAGACCCACATCTGGTATGTACTCATCTGACTCATCAGATGAGGATGTCTCTGTGGGAACGACATCTCCACCTTCACAGAAATACAACTATTCATCTGCCGATTTTCTTTATGACGCTATTGATCCCACAGCAATGTCAACACGAAGTCGGACCGCCAAGAAAGACAAGCCGAAAACAAAGACCAAAGATCAGACCTTGCTCCCACCATCAAGAAAGAAGTAAACCAATGAAGTAATCAACCTTCAATTACCATCAACTGCCAGCTGCTTGCGTTCCTGGCCTCTGCGTGGACTGCAAATGACGCCCTACTCAATTTTACTTCCATCTACTCAAGTTCTAATCCGCGGTGGTTGGGCCACCGATCTTTCATCTCCCCTCTTCACCTCATCTCCAGATCCTTGCTCAAGATTTCTGCAACCTCGCCCCGTTCTTCCATCCCCTGCTTGCCAGCTCTATGGACTTTTTAATCCGTTAATTCAATTTTACCAATATTTCGATACTATTTCATGTAGTATCACGACATGTGATTTGGCCTTCAAATCTCAGAATTTCGCATAATATTGCATTTTAAGCAAGTTTTCTTGCATTTTGTTTCGTACGAAAAATCATCGAATATAGCAATATTTTGACGTTTATCATCTCCTTTTCCTTCATGTGATTTAAACAAAATATCATCGAATTAGGCAATATTTTGCCGTTTTCAACGTTTTTGTGAATTTTCAGTCCATGGGTTTTAATTCATATATATACGACAAAAATGATGCAAACACATAATTGATTAGATAATAACCTTAAATACTTCATTTTCAATCAACTATTTCTTTCTCGTTAAAATACTGAGTAAATTATTGAAAGGGGGAGGAGTTCTGATTTTATTGCATATATCGACGTTTCAGCCGGAATAGAGCGGTTTTACGTGTACATCTTCCATCAGTAATATAAACGGAAAATCAGGAACATTTTAGTTAATTCTAATGAAAACACATTGATTTTTATCATTTGTATTGGAAACAACATTGTCATATGTCTTTTCTTGGATCTAAATAATACGAAACCTCGCTCTAAGATTTGAAGTTAAAATCCTCAAATATGGTTATATAGTGACTTTTTTCACGTTTTTCATGTAGTTTGATATTACGTAAATATATTCATTTTTACCAATATTTCGATACTATTTCATGTAGTATCACGATATGTGATTTGGCCTTCAAATCTCAGAATTTCGCATAATATTGCATTTTAAGCAAGTTTTCTTGCATTTTGTTTCGTACGAAAAATCATCGAATATAGCAATATTTTGACGTTTATCATCTCCTTTTCCTTCATGTGATTTAAACAAAATATCATCGAATTAGGCAATATTTTGCCGTTTTTCCACGTTTTTGTGAATTTTCAGTCCATGGGTATTAATTCATATATGTACGATGAAAATGATGCAAACACATAATTGATGAGATAATAACCTTAAATACTTCATTTTCAATCAACTATTTGTTTCTCGTTAAAATACTGAGTAAGATATTGAAAAGGGGAGAAGTTCTGTTTTTATTGCATATATCGACGTTTCAGCCGGAATAGAGCGGTTTTACGTGTACATTTTCCATCAGTAATATAAACGGAAAATCAGGAACATTTTAGTTAATTCTAATGAAAACACATTGATTTTTATCATTTGTATTGGAAACAACATTGTCATATGTCTTTTCTTGGATCTAAATAATACGAAACCTCGCTTTATGATTTGAAGTTAAAATCCTCAAATATGGTTATATAGTGACTTTTTCACGTTTTTCATGTAGTTTGATATTACGTAAATATATTCATTTTTACCAATATTTCGATACTATTTCATGTAGTATCACGATATGTGATTTGGCCTTCAAATCTCAGAATTTCGCATAATATTGCATTTTAAGCAAGTTTTCTTGCATTTTGTTTCGTACGAAAAATAATCGAATATAGCAATATTTTGACGTTTATCATCTTTTTTTCCTTCATGTGATTTAAACAAAATATCATCGAATTAGGCAATATTTTGCCGTTTTCCACGTTTTTGTGAATTTTCAGTCCATGGGTTTTAATTCATATATATACGATAAAAATGATGCAAACACATAATTGATTAGATAATAACCTTAAATACTTCATTTTCAATCAACTATTTCTTTCTCGTTAAAATACTGAGTAAGATATTGGAAGGGGGAGAAGTTCTGATTTTATTGCATATATCGACGTTTCAGCCAGAATAGAGCGGTTTCCGTGTACATCTTCCATCGGTAATATAAACGGAAAATCAGGAACATTTTAGTTAATTCTAATGAAAACACATTGATTTTTATCATTTGTATTGGAAACAACATTGTCATATGTCTTTTCTTGGATCTAAATAATACGAAACCTCGCTCTATGATTTGAAGTTAAAATCCTCAAATATTATTATATAGTGACTTTTTTCACGTTTTTCATGTCGTTTGATATTACGTAAATATATTCATTTTTACCAATATTTCGATACTATTTCATGTAGTATCACGATATGTGATTTGGCCTTCAAATCACAGAAATTCGCATAATATTGCATTTTAAGCAAGTTTTCTTGCATTTTGTTTCGTACGAAAAATCATCGAATTTAGCAATATTTTGACGTTTATCATCCCCTTTTCCTTCATGTGATTTAAACAAAATATCATCGAATTAGGCAATATTTTGCCGTTTTTCCACGTTTTTGTGAATTTTCAGTCCATGGGTATTAATTCATATATGTACGATGAAAATGATGCAAACACACAATTGATGAGATAATAACCTAAAATACTTCATTTTCAATCAACTATTTGTTTCTCGTTAAAATACTGAGTAAGATATTGAAAAGGGGAGAAGTTCTGTTTTTATTGCATATATCGACGTTTCAGCCGGAATAGAGCGATTTTCGTGTACATCTTCCATCGGTAATATAAACAGAAAACCAGGAACATTTTAGTTAATTCTAATGAAAATACTTTGATTTTTATTATTTGTATTGGAAACAACATTGTCATATGTCTTTTCTTGGATCCAAATAATACGAAACCTCGCTCTATGATTTGAAGTTAAAATCCTCAAATATGGTTAAATAGTGACTTTTTTCACGTTTTTCATGTAGTTTGATATTACGTAAATATATTCATTTTTACGAATATTTCGATACTATTTCATGTAGTATCACGATATGTGATTTGGCCTTGAAATTTCAGAATTTCGCATAATATTGCATTTTAAGCAAATTTTCTTGCATTTTGTTTCGTACGAAAAATCATCGAATTTAGCAATATTTTGACGTTTATCATCCCCTTTTCCTTCATGTGATTTAAACAAAATAACATCGAATTAGGCAATATTTTGCCGTTTTCGACGTTTTTGTGAATTTTCAGTCCATGGGTATTAATTCATATGTATACGATAAAAATGATGCAAACACATAATTGATTAGATAATAACCTTAAATACTTCATTTTCAATCATCTATTTGTTTCTCGTTAAAATACTGAGTAAGATGTTGAAAAGGGGAGAAGTTCGGTTTTTATTGCATATATCGACGTTTCAGCCGGATTAGAGCGGTTTTACGTGTACATCTTCCCTCGTTAATATAAACGGAAAATCAAGAACATTATAGTTAATTCTAATGAAAACACATTGTTTTTTATCATTTGTATTGGAAACAACATTGTCATATGTCTTTTCTTGGAACTAAATAATACGAAACCTCGCTCTATGATTTGAAGGTAAAATCCTCAAATATGGTAAAATAGTGACTTTTTCACGTTAATCATGTAGTTTGATATTACGCATATATATTCATTTTTACCAATATTTCGATACTATTTCATGTAGTATCACGATATGTGATTTGGCCTTCAAATCTCAGAATTTCGCATAATATTGCATTTTAAGCAAGTTTCCTTGCATTTTGTTTCGTACGAAAAATCATCGAATTTAGCAACATTTTGACGTTTATCATCCCCTTTTCCTTTATTTGATTTAAACAAAATATCATCGAATTAGGCAATATTTTGCCGTTTTCGACGTTTTTGTGAATTTTCAGTCAATGGGTATTAATTCATATGTATACGATAAAAATGATGCAAACACATAATTGATTAGATAATAACCTTAAATACTTCATTTTCAATCAACTATTTGTTTCTCGTTAAAATACTGAGTAAGATATTGAAAAGGGGAGAAGTTCTGTTTTTATTGCATATATCGACGTTTCAGCAGGAATAGAGCGGTTTTACGTGTACATCTTCCATCAGTAATATAAACGGAAAATCAGGAACATTTTAGTTATTTCTAATGAAAACACATTGATTTTTATCATTTGTATTGGAAACAACATTGTCATATGTCTTTTCTTGGATCTAAATAATACGAAACCTCGCTTTATGATTTGAAGTTAAAATCCTCAAATATGGTTATATAGTGACTTTTTCACGTTTTTCATGTAGTTTGATATTACGTAAATATATTCATTTTTACCAATATTTCGATACTATTTCATGTAGTATCACGATATGTGATTTGGCCTTCAAATCTCAGAATTTCGCATAATATTGCATTTTAAGCAAGTTTTCTTGCATTTTGTTTCGTACGAAAAATCATCGAATATAGCAATATTTTGACGTTTATCATCTTTTTTTCCTTCATGTGATTTAAACAAAATATCATCGAATTAGGCAATATTTTGCCGTTTTCCACGTTTTTGTGAATTTTCAGTCCATGGGTTTTAATTCATATATATACGATAAAAATGATGCAAACACATAATTGATTAGATAATAACCTTAAATACTTCATTTTCAATCAACTATTTCTTTCTCGTTAAAATACTGAGTAAGATATTGGAAGGGGGAGAAGTTCTGATTTTATTGCATATATCGACGTTTCAGCCAGAATAGAGCGGTTTCCGTGTACATCTTCCATCGGTAATATAAACGGAAAATCAGGAACATTTTAGTTAATTCTAATGAAAACACATTGATTTTTATCATTTGTATTGGAAACAACATTGTCATATGTCTTTTCTTGGATCTAAATAATACGAAACCTCGCTCTATGATTTGAAGTTAAAATCCTCAAATATTATTATATAGTGACACTTTTTTCACGTTTTTCATGTCGTTTGATATTACGTAAATATATTCATTTTTACCAATATTTCGATACTATTTCATGTAGTATCACGATATGTGATTTGGCCTTCAAATCACAGAAATTCGCATAATATTGCATTTTAAGCAAGTTTTCTTGCATTTTGTTTCGTACGAAAAATCATCGAATTTAGCAATATTTTGACGTTTATCATCCCCTTTTCCTTCATGTGATTTAAACAAAATATCATCGAATTAGGCAATATTTTGCCGTTTTTCCACGTTTTTGTGAATTTTCAGTCCATGGGTATTAATTCATATATGTACGATGAAAATGATGCAAACACACAATTGATGAGATAATAACCTAAAATACTTCATTTTCAATCAACTATTTGTTTCTCGTTAAAATACTGAGTAAGATATTGAAAAGGGGAGAAGTTCTGTTTTTATTGCATATATCGACGTTTCAGCCGGAATAGAGCGATTTTCGTGTACATCTTCCATCGGTAATATAAACAGAAAACCAGGAACATTTTAGTTAATTCTAATGAAAATACTTTGATTTTTATCATTTGTATTGGAAACAACATTGTCATATGTCTTTTCTTGGATCCAAATAATACGAAACCTCGCTCTATGATTTGAAGTTAAAATCCTCAAATATGGTTAAATAGTGACTTTTTTCACGTTTTTCATGTAGTTTGATATTACGTAAATATATTCATTTTTACGAATATTTCGATACTATTTCATGTAGTATCACGATATGTGATTTGGCCTTGAAATTTCAGAATTTCGCATAATATTGCATTTTAAGCAAATTTTCTTGCATTTTGTTTCGTACGAAAAATCATCGAATTTAGCAATATTTTGACGTTTATCATCCCCTTTTCCTTCATGTGATTTAAACAAAATAACATCGAATTAGGCAATATTTTGCCGTTTTCGACGTTTTTGTGAATTTTCAGTCCATGGGTATTAATTCATATGTATACGATAAAAATGATGCAAACACATAATTGATTAGATAATAACCTTAAATACTTCATTTTCAATCATCTATTTGTTTCTCGTTAAAATACTGAGTAAGATGTTGAAAAGGGGAGAAGTTCGGTTTTTATTGCATATATCGACGTTTCAGCCGGATTAGAGCGGTTTTACGTATACATCTTCCCTCGTTAATATAAACGGAAAATCAAGAACATTATAGTTAATTCTAATGAAAACACATTGTTTTTTATCATTTGTATTGGAAACAACATTGTCATATGTCTTTTCTTGGAACTAAATAATACGAAACCTCGCTCTATGATTTGAAGGTAAAATCCTCAAATATGGTAAAATAGTGACTTTTTCACGTTTATCATGTAGTTTGATATTACGCATATATATTCATTTTTACCAATATTTCGATACTATTTCATGTAGTATCACGATATGTGATTTGGCCTTCAAATCTCAGAATTTCGCATATAATTGCATTTTAAGCAAGTTTCCTTGCATTTTGTTTCGTACGAAAAATCATCGAATTTAGCAATATTTTGACGTTTATCATCCCCTTTTCCTTTATTTGATTTAAACAAAATATCATCGAATTAGGCAATATTTTGCCGTTTTTCCACGTTTTTGTGAATTTTCAGTCTATGGGTATTAATTCATTATATATACGATAAAAATGATGCAAACACATAATTGATTAGATAATAACCTTAAATACTTCATTTTCAATCAACTATTTGTTTCTCGTTAAAATACTGAGTAAGATATTGAAAAGGGGAGAAGTTCTGTTTTTATTGCATATATCGACGTTTCAGCAGGAATAGAGCGGTTTTACGTGTACATCTTCCATCAGTAATATAAACGGAAAATCAGGAACATTTTAGTTATTTCTAATGAAAACACATTGATTTTTATAATTTGTATTGGAAACAACATTGTCATATGTCTTTTCTTGGATCTAAATAATACGAAACCTCGCTCTAAGATTTGAAGTTAAAATCCTCAAATATGGTTATATAGTGACTTTTTTCACGTTTTTCATGTAGTTTGATATTACGTAAATATATTCATTTTTCGTGATCAGATCACGATCACGATCACGATCAGCAACCTGCAGCCGTCACGGCCGGACGTGTCTCTTGTTGCTCCTCACCTGCGAGCTGCCTAGCCAACCAGATAGTGAGGGGGTGTACATCCTTCGACCTGCCCAGGAGGGTGGGTCAGCTGTATTGCCTCGGCTCGGCCCTCGCCGGTACTAGCCACACAGTACCATGGCCTTCAAAGTTAAGGCACGGTTCCTAGAGGACCACGCTTACGGACGAGAAGAAATTCTCAACGTTCTCAAAGCCACCACCAACACAGTACCAGACGACATCCAGCAGGACGACGAAGGTATCGTCCTCTCTTACTCGACCGGAGACGACCTGGAACACCTGTTCACACCTGCTGCTACATCTGCACTCTATGATGCGGATATTACCCTCATCCAACCACGACGCTTTCAAGCTGAACGAACCATCTTTGCCAGGAGAGTAAGCTCATGGATCACCGAGCACGAGGTGGACGTTATCCTGAACAGTATCAACAGGGAAAACGAAAACATGACAGCTGTCTCAGCAAAAATCATCGCCAACAACAACGACACTCGCTCCACCTTGAAAGTGACCTTCACTACAGCTGCCGCAGCGGACCAGGCCACCACCACAGGATTTAGGTGCTTAGGCATCAATACTCCACCAGCTTCAGTGCACAAGGAACGTTTTTACGAGGTAAGCCAGTGCTACAAGTGCTACCAGTACTCACACGTGACCAGGAAGTGCCCCCAAAGTGTAAACAAGTGTAGTGTCTGTGCCAAGGACCACCATTATAAACAGTGTCGCGCCGATATCACGTGTTGTGTAGTGTGCGGTGGTGACCATATTGCTATTTCTCATTTGTGTCCTGTGCGACAGGAAGAAATTAAGAAGCTCTTGACAGCTGGACGAGCTTCCGCAACTGCTCGTGCTCAGTCACCATTCAACATGCAAGCCGCCATTTTCCCGGAGCTCCCGGGGGAAGGAGTAGCCGCCCACCAACGTACCAACCAATGGGGACCCGGCATGCAGTCCGGCAGCCAACCAGCTGCCCAATCACAGACCCAGCCTCCACCTCCACCACCAGGCTCCTCCCATTCGTCGACTCAGACTTCGCCACGGCAGTTGCCGGTTACTGTTACCGACCTTAGCACTGCACATGCTCTCACGAAACTAGTGAGCGACATTACTGGTTCCAACTACCGAGAATTTGTGAGGATTCTAAATATCGTCTACAAGGCTAACGGACTCCAGACCATCATCGTACCTGACGAAGTCTTCCCCACCTCTGCCTCAGCTTCCACTTCAGTAACTGAGCCGGAAATCACTGTAAACGCTGCCGCACTTGTTGACCTACTGTCTGCCACTGTTCCACCCACCACTCCAGTTGCTGCTGACCCTACACCAGTCCCAGTAGAGGCTGTTAGTCTCTCCACACAAGACAACGACCCTCCTGCTCCTGTTTATGCGTCTTACAATTGCCCTAGAGACCTGAAGTTTAATATTTCTCAGAAACGTGTCACAGCTCGGGAGTGGAACATCGACTACGAAAACGGACTGAACGATGACGGAACCCGCAGAGAGTTTTGGTACGTTGAGGCTGACATAGTTCGTTACTGCACTGATGTTACCATGCTCCACCCTGCCATTATTGACCCTCAATACTACGTGAAATATCCGAAACACGCCGCTATGATAAAGAAAGAAATTCAAGAACGAACGGGCAATGAACTTTCAACCCAGCAGAGTCAACCAACACCTCTTCATACCAAACCTTCAGGGACCACTGTGCTAGTCCCCGACCCTTCAAACCCATTGTCGGATGATGCTCCAGCTCCTGGTCCAGCCTCGGACATTGCTGTGAACGATACTGTACCTACTGCAGCTGCAACATCTGCTCCTGGCATGGTAGCAACCCAGAAGCCGACGACTTCTCATCCACCATCTCCTGTTACATCTCCACCCATAGTACATACATCCACTGAACCTTCTACATCTGCAGTAAGTCCTACCGCTGCTACTAAACCATCAGGAACACTACTTCCAAGACCCACATCTGGTATGTACTCATCTGACTCATCAGATGAGGATGTCTCTGTGGGAACGACATCTCCACCTTCACAGAAATACAACTATTCATCTGCCGATTTTCTTTATGACGCTATTGATCCCACAGCAATGTCAACACGAAGTCGGACCGCCAAGAAAGACAAGCCGAAAACAAAGACCAAAGATCAGACCTTGCTCCCACCATCAAGAAAGAAGTAAACCAATGAAGTAATCAACCTTCAATTACCATCAACTGCCAGCTGCTTGCGTTCCTGGCCTCTGCGTGGACTGCAAATGACGCCCTACTCAATTTTACTTCCATCTACTCAAGTTCTAATCCGCGGTGGTTGGGCCACCGATCTTTCATCTCCCCTCTTCACCTCATCTCCAGATCCTTGCTCAAGATTTCTGCAACCTCGCCCCGTTCTTCCATCCCCTGCTTGCCAGCTCTATGGACTTTTTAATCCGTTAATTCATTTTTACCAATATTTCGATACTATTTCATGTAGTATCACGACATGTGATTTGGCCTTCAAATCTCAGAATTTCGCATAATATTGCATTTTAAGCAAGTTTTCTTGCATTTTGTTTCGTACGAAAAATCATCGAATATAGCAATATTTTGACGTTTATCATCTCCTTTTCCTTCATGTGATTTAAACAAAATATCATCGAATTAGGCAATATTTTGCCGTTTTCAACGTTTTTGTGAATTTTCAGTCCATGGGTTTTAATTCATATATATACGACAAAAATGATGCAAACACATAATTGATTAGATAATAACCTTAAATACTTCATTTTCAATCAACTATTTCTTTCTCGTTAAAATACTGAGTAAATTATTGAAAGGGGGAGGAGTTCTGATTTTATTGCATATATCGACGTTTCAGCCGGAATAGAGCGGTTTTACGTGTACATCTTCCATCAGTAATATAAACGGAAAATCAGGAACATTTTAGTTAATTCTAATGAAAACACATTGATTTTTATCATTTGTATTGGAAACAACATTGTCATATGTCTTTTCTTGGATCTAAATAATACGAAACCTCGCTCTAAGATTTGAAGTTAAAATCCTCAAATATGGTTATATAGTGACTTTTTTCACGTTTTTCATGTAGTTTGATATTACGTAAATATATTCATTTTTACCAATATTTCGATACTATTTCATGTAGTATCACGATATGTGATTTGGCCTTCAAATCTCAGAATTTCGCATAATATTGCATTTTAAGCAAGTTTTCTTGCATTTTGTTTCGTACGAAAAATCATCGAATATAGCAATATTTTGACGTTTATCATCTCCTTTTCCTTCATGTGATTTAAACAAAATATCATCGAATTAGGCAATATTTTGCCGTTTTTCCACGTTTTTGTGAATTTTCAGTCCATGGGTATTAATTCATATATGTACGATGAAAATGATGCAAACACATAATTGATGAGATAATAACCTTAAATACTTCATTTTCAATCAACTATTTGTTTCTCGTTAAAATACTGAGTAAGATATTGAAAAGGGGAGAAGTTCTGTTTTTATTGCATATATCGACGTTTCAGCCGGAATAGAGCGGTTTTACGTGTACATTTTCCATCAGTAATATAAACGGAAAATCAGGAACATTTTAGTTAATTCTAATGAAAACACATTGATTTTTATCATTTGTATTGGAAACAACATTGTCATATGTCTTTTCTTGGATCTAAATAATACGAAACCTCGCTTTATGATTTGAAGTTAAAATCCTCAAATATGGTTATATAGTGACTTTTTCACGTTTTTCATGTAGTTTGATATTACGTAAATATATTCATTTTTACCAATATTTCGATACTATTTCATGTAGTATCACGATATGTGATTTGGCCTTCAAATCTCAGAATTTCGCATAATATTGCATTTTAAGCAAGTTTTCTTGCATTTTGTTTCGTACGAAAAATAATCGAATATAGCAATATTTTGACGTTTATCATCTTTTTTTCCTTCATGTGATTTAAACAAAATATCATCGAATTAGGCAATATTTTGCCGTTTTCCACGTTTTTGTGAATTTTCAGTCCATGGGTTTTAATTCATATATATACGATAAAAATGATGCAAACACATAATTGATTAGATAATAACCTTAAATACTTCATTTTCAATCAACTATTTCTTTCTCGTTAAAATACTGAGTAAGATATTGGAAGGGGGAGAAGTTCTGATTTTATTGCATATATCGACGTTTCAGCCAGAATAGAGCGGTTTCCGTGTACATCTTCCATCGGTAATATAAACGGAAAATCAGGAACATTTTAGTTAATTCTAATGAAAACACATTGATTTTTATCATTTGTATTGGAAACAACATTGTCATATGTCTTTTCTTGGATCTAAATAATACGAAACCTCGCTCTATGATTTGAAGTTAAAATCCTCAAATATTATTATATAGTGACTTTTTTCACGTTTTTCATGTCGTTTGATATTACGTAAATATATTCATTTTTACCAATATTTCGATACTATTTCATGTAGTATCACGATATGTGATTTGGCCTTCAAATCACAGAAATTCGCATAATATTGCATTTTAAGCAAGTTTTCTTGCATTTTGTTTCGTACGAAAAATCATCGAATTTAGCAATATTTTGACGTTTATCATCCCCTTTTCCTTCATGTGATTTAAACAAAATATCATCGAATTAGGCAATATTTTGCCGTTTTTCCACGTTTTTGTGAATTTTCAGTCCATGGGTATTAATTCATATATGTACGATGAAAATGATGCAAACACACAATTGATGAGATAATAACCTAAAATACTTCATTTTCAATCAACTATTTGTTTCTCGTTAAAATACTGAGTAAGATATTGAAAAGGGGAGAAGTTCTGTTTTTATTGCATATATCGACGTTTCAGCCGGAATAGAGCGATTTTCGTGTACATCTTCCATCGGTAATATAAACAGAAAACCAGGAACATTTTAGTTAATTCTAATGAAAATACTTTGATTTTTATTATTTGTATTGGAAACAACATTGTCATATGTCTTTTCTTGGATCCAAATAATACGAAACCTCGCTCTATGATTTGAAGTTAAAATCCTCAAATATGGTTAAATAGTGACTTTTTTCACGTTTTTCATGTAGTTTGATATTACGTAAATATATTCATTTTTACGAATATTTCGATACTATTTCATGTAGTATCACGATATGTGATTTGGCCTTGAAATTTCAGAATTTCGCATAATATTGCATTTTAAGCAAATTTTCTTGCATTTTGTTTCGTACGAAAAATCATCGAATTTAGCAATATTTTGACGTTTATCATCCCCTTTTCCTTCATGTGATTTAAACAAAATAACATCGAATTAGGCAATATTTTGCCGTTTTCGACGTTTTTGTGAATTTTCAGTCCATGGGTATTAATTCATATGTATACGATAAAAATGATGCAAACACATAATTGATTAGATAATAACCTTAAATACTTCATTTTCAATCATCTATTTGTTTCTCGTTAAAATACTGAGTAAGATGTTGAAAAGGGGAGAAGTTCGGTTTTTATTGCATATATCGACGTTTCAGCCGGATTAGAGCGGTTTTACGTGTACATCTTCCCTCGTTAATATAAACGGAAAATCAAGAACATTATAGTTAATTCTAATGAAAACACATTGTTTTTTATCATTTGTATTGGAAACAACATTGTCATATGTCTTTTCTTGGAACTAAATAATACGAAACCTCGCTCTATGATTTGAAGGTAAAATCCTCAAATATGGTAAAATAGTGACTTTTTCACGTTAATCATGTAGTTTGATATTACGCATATATATTCATTTTTACCAATATTTCGATACTATTTCATGTAGTATCACGATATGTGATTTGGCCTTCAAATCTCAGAATTTCGCATAATATTGCATTTTAAGCAAGTTTCCTTGCATTTTGTTTCGTACGAAAAATCATCGAATTTAGCAACATTTTGACGTTTATCATCCCCTTTTCCTTTATTTGATTTAAACAAAATATCATCGAATTAGGCAATATTTTGCCGTTTTTCCACGTTTTTGTGAATTTTCAGTCTATGGGTAATTATTCATTATATATACGATAAAAATGATGCAAACACATAATTGATTAGATAATAACCTTAAATACTTCATTTTCAATCAACTATTTGTTTCTCGTTAAAATACTGAGTAAGATATTGAAAAGGGGAGAAGTTCTGTTTTTATTGCATATATCGACGTTTCAGCAGGAATAGAGCGGTTTTACGTGTACATCTTCCATCAGTAATATAAACGGAAAATCAGGAACATTTTAGTTATTTCTAATGAAAACACATTGATTTTTATCATTTGTATTGGAAACAACATTGTCATATGTCTTTTCTTGGATCTAAATAATACGAAACCTCGCTCTAAGATTTGAAGTTAAAATCCTCAAATATGGTTATATAGTGACTTTTTTCACGTTTTTCATGTAGTTTGATATTACGTAAATATATTCATTTTTACCAATATTTCGATACTATTTCAAGTAGTATCACGATATGTGATTTGGCCTTCAAATCTCAGAATTTCGCATAATATTGCATTTTAAGCAAGTTTTCTTGCATTTTGTTTCGTACGAAAAATAATCGAATATAGCAATATTTTGACGTTTATCATCTTTTTTTCCTTCATGTGATTTAAACAAAATATCATCGAATTAGGCAATATTTTGCCGTTTTCCACGTTTTTGTGAATTTTCAGTCCATAGGTTTTAATTCATATATATACGATAAAAATGATGCAAACACATAATTGATTAGATAATAACCTTAAATACTTCATTTTCAATCAACTATTTCTTTCTCGTTAAAATACTGAGTAAGATATTGGAAGGGGGAGAAGTTCTGATTTTATTGCATATATCGACGTTTCAGCCAGAATAGAGCGGTTTCCGTGTACATCTTCCATCGGTAATATAAACGGAAAATCAGGAACATTTTAGTTAATTCTAATGAAAACACATTGATTTTTATCATTTGTATTGGAAACAACATTGTCATATGTCTTTTCTTGGATCTAAATAATACGAAACCTCGCTCTATGATTTGAAGTTAAAATCCTCAAATATCATTATATAGTGACTTTTTTCACGTTTTTCATGTCGTTTGATATTACGTAAATATATTCATTTTTACCAATATTTCGATACTATTTCATGTAGTATCACGATATGTGATTTGGCCTACAAATCACAGAAATTCGCATAATATTGCATTTTAAGCAAGTTTTCTTGCATTTTGTTTCGTACGAAAAATCATCGAATTTAGCAATATTTTGACGTTTATCATCCCCTTTTCCTTCATGTGATTTAAACAAAATATCATCGAATTAGGCAATATTTTGCCGTTTTTCCACGTTTTTGTGAATTTTCAGTCCATGGGTATTAATTCATATATGTACGATGAAAATGATGCAAACACACAATTGATGAGATAATAACCTAAAATACTTCATTTTCAATCAACTATTTGTTTCTCGTTAAAATACTGAGTAAGATATTGAAAAGGGGAGAAGTTCTGTTTTTATTGCATATATCGACGTTTCAGCCGGAATAGAGCGATTTTCGTGTACATCTTCCATCGGTAATATAAACAGAAAACCAGGAACATTTTAGTTAATTCTAATGAAAATACTTTGATTTTTATTATTTGTATTGGAAACAACATTGTCATATGTCTTTTCTTGGATCCAAATAATACGAAACCTCGCTCTATGATTTGAAGTTAAAATCCTCAAATATGGTTAAATAGTGACTTTTTTCACGTTTTTCATGTAGTTTGATATTACGTAAATATATTCATTTTTACGAATATTTCGATACTATTTCATGTAGTATCACGATATGTGATTTGGCCTTGAAATTTCAGAATTTCGCATAATATTGCATTTTAAGCAAATTTTCTTGCATTTTGTTTCGTACGAAAAATCATCGAATTTAGCAATATTTTGACGTTTATCATCCCCTTTTCCTTCATGTGATTTAAACAAAATAACATCGAATTAGGCAATATTTTGCCGTTTTCGACGTTTTTGTGAATTTTCAGTCAATGGGTATTAATTCATATGTATACGATAAAAATGATGCAAACACATAATTGATTAGATAATAACCTTAAATACTTCATTTTCAATTATCTATTTGTTTCTCGTTAAAATACTGAGTAAGATGTTGAAAAGGGGAGAAGTTCGGTTTTTATTGCATATATCGACGTTTCAGCCGGATTAGAGCGGTTTTACGTGTACATCTTCCCTCGTTAATATAAACGGAAAATCAAGAACATTATAGTTAATTCTAATGAAAACACATTGTTTTTTATCATTTGTATTGGAAACAACATTGTCATATGTCTTTTCTTGGAACTAAATAATACGAAACCTCGCTCTATGATTTGAAGGTAAAATCCTCAAATATGGTAAAATAGTGACTTTTTCACGTTAATCATGTAGTTTGATATTACGCATATATATTCATTTTTACCAATATTTCGATACTATTTCATGTAGTATCACGATATGTGATTTGGCCTTCAAATCTCAGAATTTCGCATAATATTGCATTTTAAGCAAGTTTCCTTGCATTTTGTTTCGTACGAAAAATCATCGAATTTAGCAATATTTTGACGTTTATCATCCCCTTTTCCTTTATTTGATTTAAACAAAATATCATCGAATTAGGCAATATTTTGCCGTTTTTCCACGTTTTTGTGAATTTTCAGTCTATGGGTATTAATTCATTATATATACGATAAAAATGATGCAAACACATAATTGATTAGATAATAACCTTAAATACTTCATTTTCAATCAACTATTTGTTTCTCGTTAAAATACTGAGTAAGATATTGAAAAGGGGAGAAGTTCTGTTTTTATTGCATATATCGACGTTTCAGCAGGAATAGAGCGGTTTTACGTGTACATCTTCCATCAGTAATATAAACGGAAAATCAGGAACATTTTAGTTATTTCTAATGAAAACACATTGATTTTTATCATTTGTATTGGAAACAACATTGTCATATGTCTTTTCTTGGATCTAAATAATACGAAACCTCGCTCTAAGATTTGAAGTTAAAATCCTCAAATATGGTTATATAGTGACTTTTTTCACGTTTTTCATGTAGTTTGATATTACGTAAATATATTCATTTTTACCAATATTTCGATACTATTTCAAGTAGTATCACGATATGTGATTTGGCCTTCAAATCTCAGAATTTCGCATAATATTGCATTTTAAGCAAGTTTTCTTGCATTTTGTTTCGTACGAAAAATCATCGAATATAGCAATATTTTGACGTTTATCATCTCCTTTTCCTTCATGTGATTTAAACAAAATATCATCGAATTAGGCAATATTTTGCCGTTTTCCACGTTTTTGTGAATTTTCAGTCCATGGGTTTTAATTCATATATATACGACAAAAATGATGCAAACACATAATTGATTAGATAATAACCTTAAATACTTCATTTTCAATCAACTATTTCTTTCTCGTTAAAATACTGAGTAAATTATTAAAAGGGGGAGGAGTTCTGATTTTATTGCATATATCGACGTTTCAGCCGGAATAGAGCGGTTTTACGTGTACATCTTCCATCAGTAATATAAACGGAAAATCAGGAACATTTTAGTTAATTCTAATGAAAACACATTGATTTTTATCATTTGTATTGGAAACAACATTGTCATATGTCTTTTCTTGGATCTAAATAATACGAAACCTCGCTTTATGATTTGAAGTTAAAATCCTCAAATATGGTTATATAGTGACTTTTTTCACGTTTTTCATGTAGTTTGATATTACGTAAATATATTCATTTTTACCAATATTTCGATACTATTTCATGTAGTATCACGATATGTGATTTGGCCTTCAAATCTCAGAATTTCGCATAATATTGCATTTTAAGCAAGTTTTCTTGCATTTTGTTTCGTACGAAAAATAATCGAATATAGCAATATTTTGACGTTTATCATCTTTTTTTCCTTCATGTGATTTAAACAAAATATCATCGAATTAGGCAATATTTTGCCGTTTTCCACGTTTTTGTGAATTTTCAGTCCATGGGTTTTAATTCATATATATACGACAAAAATGATGCAAACACATAATTGATTAGATAATAACCTTAAATACTTCATTTTCAATCAACTATTTCTTTCTCGTTAAAATACTGAGTAAATTATTGAAAGGGGGGGAGGAGTTCTGATTTTATTGCATATATCGACTTTTCAGCCGGAATAGAGCGGTTTTACGTGTACATCTTCCATCAGTAATATAAACGGAAAATCAGGAACATTTTAGTTAATTCTAATGAAAACACATTGATTTTTATCATTTGTATTGGAAACAACATTGTCATATGTCTTTTCTTGGATCTAAATAATCCGAAACCTCGCTCTATGATTTGAAGGTAAAATCCTCAAATATGGTAAAATAGTGACTTTTTCGCGGTAATCATGTAGTTTGATATTACGCAAATATATTCATTTTTACCAATATTTCGATACTATTTCATGTATTATCACGATATGTGATTTGCCCTTCAAATCTCAGAATTTCGCAAAATATTGCATTTTAAGCAAGTTTTCTTGCATTTTGTTTCGTACGAAAAATCATCGAATTTAGCAATATTTTGACGTTTATCATCCCCTTTTCCTTTATTTGATTTAAACAAAATATCATCGAATTAGGCAATATTTTGCCGTTTTTCCACGTTTTTTTTAATTTTCAGTCAATGGGTACTAATTCATCATATATACGATAAAAATGATGCAAACACATAATTGATTAGATAATAACCTTAAATACTTCATTTTCAATCAACTATTTGTTTCTCGTTAAAATACTGAGTAAGATATTGAAAAGGGGAGAAGTTCTGTTTTTATTGCATATATCGACGTTTCAGCCGGAATAGAGCGATTTTCGTGTTCATCTTCCATCGGTAATATAAACGGAAAACGAGGGACATTTTAGTTAATTCTAATGAAAACACTTTGATTTTTATCATTTGTATTGGAAACAACATTGTCATATGTCTTTTCTTGGATCCAAATAATACGAAACCTCGCTCTATGATTTAAAGTTAAAATCCTCAAATATGGTTAAATAGTGACTTTTTTTCACGTTTTTCATGTAGTTTGATATTACGTAAATATATTCATTTTTACCATTATTTCGATACTATTTCATGTAGTATCACGATATGTGATTTGGCCCTGAAACCTCAGAATTTCGCATAATATTGCATTTTAAGCAAGTTTTTTTGCATTTTGTTTCGTACGAAAAATCATCGAATTTAGCAATATTTTGACGTTTATCATCCCCTTTTCCTTCATGTGATTTAAACAAAATATCAACGAATTAGGCAATATTTTGCCGTTTTCCACGTTTTTGTGAATTTTCAGTCCATGGGTATTAATTCATATATATACGATAAAAATGATGCAAACACATAATTGATTAGATAATAACCTTAAATACTTCATTTTCAATCATCTATTTATTTCTCGGTAAAATACTGAGTAAGATATTGAAAAGGGGAGAAGTTCGGTTTTTATTGCATATATCGACGTTTCAGCCGGATTAGAGCGGTTTTACGTGTACATCTTCCCTCGTTAATATAAACGGAAAATCAAGAACATTTTAGTTATTTCTAATGAAAACACATTGTTTTTTATCATTTGTATTGGAAACAACATTGTCATATGCCTTTTCTTGGATCTAAATAATACGAAACCTCGCTCTATTATTTGAAGTTAAAATCCTCATATATGGTTATATATTGACTTTTTTCACGTTTTTCATGTAGTTTGATATTACGTAAATATATTCATTTTTACCAATATTTCGATACTATTTCATGTAGTATCACGATATGTGATTTGGCCTTCAAATCTCAGAATTTCGCATAATATCGCATTTTAAGCAAGTTTTCTTGCATTTTGTTTCGTACGAAAAATCATCGAATTTAGCAATATTTTAACGTTTATCATCCCCTTTTCCTTCATGTGATTTAAAGAAAATATCATCGAATTAGGCAATATTTTGCCGTTTTCCACGTTTTTGTGAATTTTCCGTCCATGGGTATTAATTCATATATATACGATAAAAATGATGCAAACACATAATTGATTAGATAATAACCTTAAATACTTCATTTTCAATCATCTATTTGTTTCTCGTTAAAATACTGAGTAAGATATTGAAAAGGGGAGAAGTTCGGTTTTTATTGCATATATCGACGTTTCAGCCGGATTAGAGCGGTTTTACGTGTACATCTTCCCTCGTTAATATAAACGGAAAATCAAGAACATTATAGTTAATTCTATTGAAAACACATTGTTTTTTATCATTTGTATTGGAAACAACATTGTCATATGTCTTTTCTTGGAACTAAATAATACGAAACCTCGCTCTATGATTTGAAGTTAAAATCCTCAAATATGGTGATATAGTGATTTTTTCACGTTTTTCATGTAGTTTGATATTACGTAAATATATTCATTTTTACCAATATTTCGATACTATTTCATGTAGTATCACGATATGTGATTTGGCCTTCAAATCTCAGAATTTCGCATAATATTGCATTTTAAGCAAGTTTTGTTGCATTTTGCTTCGTACGAAAAATCATCGAATTTAGCAATATTTTAACGTTTATCATCTCCTTTTCCTTCATGTGATTTAAACAAAATATCAACGAATTAGGCAATATTTTGCCGTTTTCCACGTTTTTGTGAATTTTCAGTCCATGGGTATTAATTCATATATATACGATAAAAATGATGCAAACACATAATTGATTAGATAATAACCTTAAATACTTCATTTTCAATCATCTATTTATTTCTCGGTAAAATACTGAGTAAGATATTGAAAAGGGGAGAAGTTCGGTTTTTATTGCATATATCGACGTTTCAGCCGGATTAGAGCGGTTTTACGTGTACATCTTCCCTCGTTAATATAAACGGAATATCAAGAACATTTTAGTTATTTCTAATGAAAACACATTGTTTTTTATCATTTGTATTGGAAACAACATTGTCATATGTCTTTTCTTGGATCCAAATAATACGAAACCTCGCTCTATGATTTAAAGTTAAAATCCTCAAATATGGTTAAATAGTGACTTTTTTCACGTTTTTCATGAAGTTTGATATTACGTAAATATATTCATTTTAACCATTATTTCCATACTATTTTATGTAGTATCACGATATGTGATTTGGCCTTGAAATCTCAGAATTTCGCATAATATTGCATTTTAAGCAAGTTTTCTTGCATTTTGTTTCGTACGAAAAATCATCGAATATAGCAATATTTTGACGTTTATCATCCCCTTTTCCTTCATGTGATTTAAACAAAATATCAACGAATTAGGCAATATTTTGCCATTTTCCACGTTTTTGTGAATTTTCAGTCCATGGGTATTAATTCATATATATACGATAAAAATGATGCAAACACATAATTGATTAGATAATAACCTTAAATACTTCATTTTCAATCATCTATTTATTTCTCGGTAAAATACTGAGTAAGATATTGAAAAGGGGAGAAGTTCGGTTTTTATTGCATATATCGACGTTTCAGCCGGATTAGAGCGGTTTTACGTGATTCACGTTAATCATGTAGTTTGATATTACGCAAATATATTCATTTTTACCAATATTCCGATACTATTTCATGTAGTATCACGATATGTGATTTGCCCTTCAAATCTCAGAATTTCGCGTAATATTGCATTTTAAGCAAGTTTTCTTGCATTTTGTTTCGTACGAAAAATCATCGAATTTACCAATATTTTGACGTTTATCATCCCCTTTTCCTTCATGTGATTTAAACAAAATATCGAATTAGGCAATATTTTGCCGTTTTTCCACGTTTTTGTGAATTTTCAGTCCATGGGTATTAATTCATATATATACGATAAAAATGATACAAACACATAATTGATTAGATAATAACCTTAACTACTTCATTTTCAATCAACTATTTGTTTCTCGTTAAAATACTGAGTAAGATATTGAAATGGGGAGAAGATCTGTTTTTATTGCATATATCGACGTTTCAGCCGGAATAGAGCGATTTTCGTGTTCATCTTCCATCGGTAATATAAACGGAAAACGAGGGACATTTTAGTTAATTCTAATGAAAACACTTTGATTTTTATCATTTGTATTGGAAACAACATTGTCATATGTCTTTTCTTGGATCCAAATAATACGAAACCTCGCTCTATGATTTAAAGTTAAAATCCTCAAATATGGTTAAATAGTGACTTTTTTTCACGTTTTTCATGTAGTTTGATATTACGTAAATATATTCATTTTTACCATTATTTCGATACTATTTCATGTAGTATCACGATATGTGATTTGGCCCTGAAACCTCAGAATTTCGCATAATATTGCATTTTAAGCAAGTTTTTTTGCATTTTGTTTCGTACGAAAAATCATCGAATTTAGCAATATTTTGACGTTTATCATCCCCTTTTCCTTCATGTGATTTAAACAAAATATCAACGAATTAGGCAATATTTTGCCGTTTTCCACGTTTTTGTGAATTTTCAGTCCATGGGTATTAATTCATATATATACGATAAAAATGATGCAAACACATAATTGATTAGATAATAACCTTAAATACTTCATTTTCAATCATCTATTTATTTCTCGGTAAAATACTGAGTAAGATATTGAAAAGGGGAGAAGTTCGGTTTTTATTGCATATATCGACGTTTCAGCCGGATTAGAGCGGTTTTACGTGTACATCTTCCCTCGTTAATATAAACGGAAAATCAAGAACATTTTAGTTATTTCTAATGAAAACACATTGTTTTTTATCATTTGTATTGGAAACAACATTGTCATATGCCTTTTCTTGGATCTAAATAATACGAAACCTCGCTCTATTATTTGAAGTTAAAATCCTCATATATGGTTATATATTGACTTTTTTCACGTTTTTCATGTAGTTTGATATTACGTAAATATATTCATTTTTACCAATATTTCGATACTATTTCATGTAGTATCACGATATGTGATTTGGCCTTCAAATCTCAGAATTTCGCATAATATCGCATTTTAAGCAAGTTTTCTTGCATTTTGTTTCGTACGAAAAATCATCGAATTTAGCAATATTTTAACGTTTATCATCCCCTTTTCCTTCATGTGATTTAAAGAAAATATCATCGAATTAGGCAATATTTTGCCGTTTTCCACGTTTTTGTGAATTTTCCGTCCATGGGTATTAATTCATATATATACGATAAAAATGATGCAAACACATAATTGATTAGATAATAACCTTAAATACTTCATTTTCAATCATCTATTTGTTTCTCGTTAAAATACTGAGTAAGATATTGAAAAGGGGAGAAGTTCGGTTTTTATTGCATATATCGACGTTTCAGCCGGATTAGAGCGGTTTTACGTGTACATCTTCCCTCGTTAATATAAACGGAAAATCAAGAACATTATAGTTAATTCTATTGAAAACACATTGTTTTTTATCATTTGTATTGGAAACAACATTGTCATATGTCTTTTCTTGGAACTAAATAATACGAAACCTCGCTCTATGATTTGAAGTTAAAATCCTCAAATATGGTGATATAGTGATTTTTTCACGTTTTTCATGTAGTTTGATATTACGTAAATATATTCATTTTTACCAATATTTCGATACTATTTCATGTAGTATCACGATATGTGATTTGGCCTTCAAATCTCAGAATTTCGCATAATATTGCATTTTAAGCAAGTTTTGTTGCATTTTGCTTCGTACGAAAAATCATCGAATTTAGCAATATTTTAACGTTTATCATCTCCTTTTCCTTCATGTGATTTAAACAAAATATCAACGAATTAGGCAATATTTTGCCGTTTTCCACGTTTTTGTGAATTTTCAGTCCATGGGTATTAATTCATATATATACGATAAAAATGATGCAAACACATAATTGATTAGATAATAACCTTAAATACTTCATTTTCAATCATCTATTTATTTCTCGGTAAAATACTGAGTAAGATATTGAAAAGGGGAGAAGTTCGGTTTTTATTGCATATATCGACGTTTCAGCCGGATTAGAGCGGTTTTACGTGTACATCTTCCCTCGTTAATATAAACGGAAAATCAAGAACATTTTAGTTATTTCTAATGAAAACACATTGTTTTTTATCATTTGTATTGGAAACAACATTGTCATATGTCTTTTCTTGGATCCAAATAATACGAAACCTCGCTCTATGATTTAAAGTTAAAATCCTCAAATATGGTTAAATAGTGACTTTTTTCACGTTTTTCATGAAGTTTGATATTACGTAAATATATTCATTTTAACCATTATTTCCATACTATTTTATGTAGTATCACGATATGTGATTTGGCCTTGAAATCTCAGAATTTCGCATAATATTGCATTTTAAGCAAGTTTTCTTGCATTTTGTTTCGTACGAAAAATCATCGAATATAGCAATATTTTGACGTTTATCATCCCCTTTTCCTTCATGTGATTTAAACAAAATATCAACGAATTAGGCAATATTTTGCCATTTTCCACGTTTTTGTGAATTTTCAGTCCATGGGTATTAATTCATATATATACGATAAAAATGATGCAAACACATAATTGATTAGATAATAACCTTAAATACTTCATTTTCAATCATCTATTTATTTCTCGGTAAAATACTGAGTAAGATATTGAAAAGGGGAGAAGTTCGGTTTTTATTGCATATATCGACGTTTCAGCCGGATTAGAGCGGTTTTACGTGATTCACGTTAATCATGTAGTTTGATATTACGCAAATATATTCATTTTTACCAATATTCCGATACTATTTCATGTAGTATCACGATATGTGATTTGCCCTTCAAATCTCAGAATTTCGCGTAATATTGCATTTTAAGCAAGTTTTCTTGCATTTTGTTTCGTACGAAAAATCATCGAATTTACCAATATTTTGACGTTTATCATCCCCTTTTCCTTCATGTGATTTAAACAAAATATCGAATTAGGCAATATTTTGCCGTTTTTCCACGTTTTTGTGAATTTTCAGTCCATGGGTATTAATTCATATATATACGATAAAAATGATACAAACACATAATTGATTAGATAATAACCTTAACTACTTCATTTTCAATCAACTATTTGTTTCTCGTTAAAATACTGAGTAAGATATTGAAATGGGGAGAAGATCTGTTTTTATTGCATATATCGACGTTTCAGCCGGAATAGAGCGATTTTCGTGTTCATCTTCCATCGGTAATATAAACGGAAAACCAGGGACATTTTAGTTAATTCTAATGAAAACACTTTGATTTTTATCATTTGTATTGGAAACAACATTGTCATGTCTTTTCTTGGATCCAAATAATACGAAACCTCGCTCTATGATTTAAAGTTAAAATCCTCAAATATGGTTAAATAGTGACTTTTTCACGTTTTTCATGTAGTTTGATATTACGTATATATATTCATTTTTACCATTATTTCGATACTATTTCATGTAGTATCAAGATATGTGATTTGGCCTTGAAATCTCAGAATTTCGCATAATATTGCATTTTAAGCAAGTTTTCTTGCATTTTGTTTCGTACGAAAAATCATCGAATTTAGCAATATTTTGACGTTTATCATCCCCTTTTCCTTCATGTGATTTAAACAAAATATCATCGAATTAGGAAATATTTTGCCGTTTTTCCACGTTTTTGTGAATTTTCAGTCCATGGGTATTAATTCATATATATACGATAAAAATGATGCAAACACATAATTGAATAGATAATAACCTTAAATACTTCATTTTCAATCATCTATTTGTTTCTCGGTAAAATACTGAGTAAGATATTGAAAATGGGAGAAGTTCGATTTTTATTGCACATATCGACGTTTCAGCCGGATTAGAGCGGTTTTACGTGAACATCTTCCCTCGTTAATATAAACGGAAAATCAAGAACATTTTAGTTATTTCTAATGAAAACACATTGTTTTTTATCATTTGTATTGGAAACAACATTGTCATATGTCTTTTCTTTTATCTAAAAAATACGAAACCTCGCTCTATGATTTGAAGTTAAAATCCTCAAATATTATTATATAGTGACTTTTTTCACGTTTTTCATGTAGTTTGATATTACGTAAATATATTCATTTTTACCAATATTTCGATACTATTTCATGTAGTATCACGATATGTGATTTGGCCTTCAAATCACAGAATTTCGCATAATATTGCATTTTAAGCAAGTTTTCTTGCATTTTGTTTCGTACGAAAAATCATCGAATATAGCAATATTTTGACGTTTATCATCTCCTTTTCCTTCACGTGATTTAAACAAAATATCATCGAATTAGGTAATATTTAGCCGTTTTCCACGTTTTTGTGAATTTTCAGTCATTGGGTTTTAATTCATATATATACGATAAAAATGATGCAAACACATAATTGATTAGATAATAACCTTAAATACTTCATTTTCAATCAACTATTTCTTTCTCGTTAAAATACTGAGTAAGATCTTGAAAGGGGGAGAAGTTCTGATTTTATTGCATATATCGACGTTTCAGCCGGAATAGAGCGGTTTTCGTGTACTTCTTCCATTGGTAATATAAACGGAAAATCAGGAACATTTTAGTTAATTCTAATGAAAACACATTGATTTTTATCATTTGTATTGGAAACAACATTGTCATATGTCTTTTCTTGGATCTAAATAATACGAAACCTCGCTCTATGATTTGAAGGTAAAATCCTCAAATATGGTAAAATAGTAACTTTTTCACGTTAATCATGTAGTTTGATATTACGCAAATATATTCATTTTTACCAATATTCCGATACTATTTCATATATTATCACGATATGTGATTTGGCCTTCAAATCTCAGAATTTCGCGTATTATTGCATTTTAACCAAGTTTTCTTGCATTCTGTTTCGTACGAAAAATCATCGAATTTAGCAATATTTTGACGTTTATCATCCCCCTTTTCCTTCATGTGATTTAAACAAAATATCATCGAATTAGGCAATATTTTGCCGTTTTCCACGTTTTTGTGAATTTTCAGTCCATGGGTATTATTTCATATATGTACGATGAAAATGATGCAAACACACAATTGATTAGATAATAACCTTAAATACTTCATTTTCAATCAACTATTTGTTTCTCGTTAAAATACTGAGTAATATATTGAAAAGGGGAGAAGTTCTGTTTTTATTGCATATATCGACGTTTCAGCCGGAATAGAGCGATTTTCGTGTACATCTTCCATCGGTAATATAAACGGAAAACCAGGAACATTTTAGTTAATTCTAATGAAAACACTTTGATTTTTATCATTTGTATTGGAAACAACATTGTCATATGTCTTTTCTTGGATCCAAATAATACGAAACCTCGCTCTATGATTTGAAGTTAAAATCCTCAAATATGGTTAAATAGTGACTTTTTTCACGTTTTTCATGTAGTTTGATATTATGTATATATATTCATTTTTACCAATATTTCGATACTATTTCATGTAGTATAACGATATGAGATTTGGCCTTGAAATTTCAGAATTTCGCATAATATTGCATTTTAAGCAAGTTTCTTGCATTTTGTTTCGTACGAAAAATCATCGAATTTAGCAATATTTTGACGTTTATCATCCCCTTTTCCTTCATGTGATTTAAACAAAATATCATCGAATTAGGCAATATTTTGCCGTTTTCCACGTTTTTGTGAATTTTCAGTCCATGGGTATTAATTCATATGTATACGATAAAAATGATGCAAACACATAATTGATTAGATAATAACCTTAAATACTTCATTTTCAATCATCTATTTGTTTCTCGTTAAAATACTGAGTAAGATGTTGAAAAGGGGAGAAGTTCGGTTTTTATTGCATATATTGACGTTTCAGCCGGAATAGAGCGGTTTTACGTGTACATCTTCCATCAGTAATATAAACGGAAAATCAGGAACATTTTAGTTAATTCTAATGAAAACACATTGATTTTTATCATTTGTATTGGAAACAACATTGTCATATGTCTTTTCTTGGATCTAAATAATACGAAACCTCGCTCTATGATTTGAAGTTAAAATCCTCAAATATGGTTATATAGTGACTTTTTTCACGTTTTTCATGTAGTTTGATATTACGTAAATATATTCATTTTTACCAATATTTCGATACTATTTCTTGTAGTATCACGATATGTGATTTGGCCTTCAAATCTCAGAATTTCGCATAATATTGCATCTTAAGCAAGTTTTCTTGCATTTTGTTTCGTACGAAAAATCATCGAATATAGCAATATTTTGACGTTTATCATCTCCTTTTCCTTCATGTGATTTAAACAAAATATCATCGAATTAGGCAATATTTAGCCGTTTTCCACGTTTTTGTGAATTTTCAGTCCATGGGTTTTAATTCATATATATACGATAAAAATGATGCAAACACATAATTGATTAGATAATAACCTTAAATACTTCATTTTCAATCAACAATTTCTTTCTCGTTAAAATACTGAGTAAGATATTGAAAGGGGGAGAAGTTCTGATTTTATTGCATATATCGACGTTTCAGCCGGAATAGATCGGTTTTCGTGTACATCTTCCATTGGTAATATAAACGGAAAATCAGGAACATTTTAGTTAATTCTAATGAAAACACATTGATTTTTATCATTTGTATTGGAAACAACATTGTCATATGTCTTTTCTTGGATCTAAATAATACGAAACCTCGCTCTATGATTTGTAGGTAAAATCCTCAAATATGGTAAAATAGTAACTTTTTCACGTTAATCATGTAGTTTGATATTACGCAAATATATTCATTTTTACCAATATTTCGATACTATTTCATGTATTATCACGATATGTGATTTGGCCTTCAAATCTCAGAATTTCGCATAATATTGCATTTTAAGCAAGTTTTCTTGCATTTTGTTTCGTACGAAAAATCATCGAATTTAGCAATATTTTGACGTTTATCATCCCCTTTTCCTTCATGTGATTTAAACAAAATATCATCGAATTAGGCAATATTTTGCCGTTTTCCACGTTTTTGTAAATTTTCAGTCCATGGGTATAAATTCATATATATTCGATAAAAATGATGCAAACACATAATTGATTAGATAATAACCTTAAATACTTCATTTTCAATCATCTATTTGTTTCTCATTAAAATACTGAGTACGATATTGAAAAGGGGAGAAGTTCGGTTTTTATTGCATATATCGACGTTTCAGCCGGATTAGAGCGGTTTTACGTGTACATCTTCCCTCGTTAATATAAACGGAAAATCAAGAACATTTTAGTTATTTCTAATGAAAACACATTGTTTTTTATCATTTGTATTGGAAACAACATTGTCATATGTCTTTTCTTGGATCTAAATAATACGAAACCTCGCTTTATGATTTGAAGTTAAAATCCTCAAATATGGTTATATAGTGATTTTTTCACGTTTTTCATGTAGTTTGATATTACGTAAATATATTCATTTTACCAATATTTCGATACTATTTCATGTAGTATCACGATATGTGATTTGGCCTTGAAATCTCAGAATTTCGCATAATATTGCATTTTAAGCAAGTTTTCTTGCATTTTGTTTCGTACGAAAAATCATCGAATTTAGCAATATTTTGACGTTTATCATCCCCTTTTCCTTCATGTGATTTAAACAAAATATCATCGAATTAGGCAATATTTTGCCGTTTTCCACGTTTTTGTAAATTTTCAGTCCATGGGTATTAATTCATATATATACGATAAAAATGACGCAGTAAAAATGAATATATTTACGTAATAACAAACTATATGAAAAACGTGAAAAAATCATTATTATACCCAATTTGTGGTTTTTAACTACGAATCATAAAGCGACGTTTCGTATTTTTTAGACCGTTGAAAAGAAGTATAAAGATGTTGCTTCCAATACAAATGATAAAAATCAATATGTTTTCATTAAAATTAACTAAAATGTTCCTGATTTTCGGTTTATATTACCGATTGAAGATGTACACGTAAAACCGTTCTAATCCGGCTGAAACGTCGATATATGCAATAAAAACAGAACTTTTCCCTTTTTCAATATCTTACTCAGTATTTTAACGAGAAACAAATAGATAATCATCTATTTGTTTTTGAAAATGAAGTATTTCAGGTTATTTTCTGATCAATTATCTGTTTGCATAATTTTTATCGTGTATATAATGAATTTATAACAATAAACTGAAAATTCACAAAAACGTGGAAAAACGGCAAAATATTGCCTTATTCGATGATATTTTGTTTAAATCTAATAAAAGAAAAGGGGATGATTAAGGTCAAAATATTGCTAAATTCGATGATTTTTAGTACAAAACAAAATGCCAGAAAACTTGCTTAAAAATGCAAAATTTGCGAAATTCTGAGATATGAAGGCCAAATCACATATCGTGAGAAAACATGAAGTAGTATCGAAATATTGGTAAAAACTAATATATTTACATAAAATCACACTACATGAATAACGTGAAAAAAGTCACTTTATTACCATATTTGAGGATTTTAACATCAAATCACAGAGCGAGGTTTCGTATTATTTAGATCCAAAAAAAATGCATATGACAATGTTGTTTCCAATACAAATGATACAAATCAATGTGTTTTCATTAGAATTAACTAAAATGTTCCTGATTTTCCGTTTATATTACTGATGGAAGATGTACACGTAAAACCGCTCTATTCCGGCTGAAACGTCGATATATGCAATAAAAACAGAACTTCTCCCCTTTTCAATATCTTACTCAGTATTTTAACGAGAAACAAATAGTTGATTGAAAATGAAGTATTTAAGGTTATTATCTCATTAATTATGTGTTTGCATCATTTTCATCGTACATATATGAATTATTACCCATGGACTGAAAATTCACAAAAACGTGGAAAAACGGCAAAATATTGCCTAATTCGATGATATTTTGTTTAAATCACATGAAGGAAAAGGGGATGATAAACGTCAAAATATTGCTAAATTCGATGATTTTTCGTACGAAACAAAATGCAAGAAAACTTGCTTAAAATGCAATATTATGCGAATTTCTGTGATTTGAAGGCCAAATCACATATCGTGATACTACATGAAATAGTATCGAAATATTGGTAAAAATGAATATATTTACGTAATATCAAACGACATGAAAAACGTGAAAAAGTCACTATATAATAATATTTGAGGATTTTAACTTCAAATCATAGAGCGAGGTTTCGTATTATTTAGATCCAAGAAAAGACATATGACAATGTTGTTTCCAATACAAATGATAAAAATCAATGTGTTTTCATTAGAATTAACTAAAATGTTCCTGATTTTCCGTTTATATTACCGATGGAAGATGTACACGAAAACCGCTCTATTCTGGCTGAAACGTCGATATATGCAATAAAATCAGAACTTCTCCCCCTTCCAATATCTTACTCAGTATTTTAACGAGAAAGAAATAGTTGATTGAAAATGAAGTATTTAAGGTTATTATCTAATCAATTATGTGTTTGCATCATTTTTATCGTATATATATGAATTAAAACCCATGGACTGAAAATTCACAAAAACGTGGAAAACGGCAAAATATTGCCTAATTCGATGATATTTTGTTTAAATCACATGAAGGAAAAAAAGATGATAAACGTCAAAATATTGCTATATTCGATGATTTTTCGTACGAAACAAAATGCAAGAAAACTTGCTTAAAATGCAATATTATGCGAAATTCTGAGATTTGAAGGCCAAATCACATATCGTGATACTACATGAAATAGTATCGAAATATTGGTAAAAATGAATATATTTACGTAATATCAAACTACATGAAAAACGTGAAAAAGTCACTATATAACCATATTTGAGGATTTTAACTTCAAATCATAAAGCGAGGTTTCGTATTATTTAGATCCAAGAAAAGACATATGACAATGTTGTTTCCAATACAAATGATAAAAATCAATGTGTTTTCATTAGAATTAACTAAAATGTTCCTGATTTTCCGTTTATATTACTGATGGAAGATGTACACGTAAAACCGCTCTATTCCGGCTGAAACGTCGATATATGCAATAAAAACAGAACTTCTCCCCTTTTCAATATCTTACTCAGTATTTTAACGAGAAACAAATAGTTGATTGAAAATGAAGTATTTAAGGTTATTATCTCATTAATTATGTGTTTGCATCATTTTCATCGTACATATATGAATTAATACCCATGGACTGAAAATTCACAAAAACGTGGAAAAACGGCAAAATATTGCCTAATTCGATGATATTTTGTTTAAATCACATGAAGGAAAAGGGGATGATAAACTTCAAAATATTGCTAAATTCGATGATTTTTCGTACGAAACAAAATGGAAGAAAACTTGCTTAAAATGCAATATTATGCGAATTTCTGTGATTTGAAGGCCAAATCACATATCGTGATACTACATGAAATGGTATCGAAATATTGGTAAACATGAATATATTTACGTAATATCAAACGACATGAAAAACGTAAAAAAAGTCACTATATAATAATATTTGAGGATTTTAACTTCAAATCATAGAGCGAGGTTTCGTATTATTTAGATCCAAGAAAAGACATATGACAATGTTGTTTCCAATACAAATGATAAAAATCAATGTGTTTTCATTAGAATTAACTAAAATGTTCCTGATTTTCCGTTTATATTACTGATGGAAGATGTACACGTAAAACCGCTCTATTCCGGCTGAAACGTCGATATATGCAATAAAATCAGAACTCCTCCCCCTTTCAATAATTTACTCAGTATTTTAACGAGAAAGAAATAGTTGATTGAAAATGAAGTATTTAAGGTTATTATCTAATCAATTATGTGTTTGCATCATTTTTGTCGTATATAAATGAATTAAAACCCATGGACTGAAAATTCACAAAAACGTTGAAAACGGCAAAATATTGCCTAATTCGATGATATTTTGTTTAAATCACATGAAGGAAAAGGAGATGATAAACGTCAAAATATTGCTATATTCGATGATTTTTCGTACGAAACAAAATGCAAGGAAACTTGCTTAAAATGCAATATTATGCGAAATTCTGAGATTTGAAGGCCAAATCACATATCGTGATACTACATGAAATAGTATCGAAATATTGGTAAAAATGAATATATTTACGTAATATCAAACTACATGAAAAACGTGAAAAAGTCACTATATAACCATATTTGAGGATTTTAACTTCAAATCATAAAGCGAGGTTTCGTATTATTTAGATCCAAGAAAAGACATATGACAATGTTGTTTCCAATACAAATGATAAAAATCAATGTGTTTTCATTAGAATTAACTAAAATGTTCCTGATTTTCCGTTTATATTACCGATGGAAGATGTACACGAAAACCGCTCTATTCTGGCTGAAACGTCGATATATGCAATAAAATCAGAACTTCTCCCCCTTCCAATATCTTACTCAGTATTTTAACGAGAAAGAAATAGTTGATTGAAAATGAAGTATTTAAGGTTATTATCTAATCAATTATGTGTTTGCATCATTTTTATCGTATATATATGAATTAAAACCCATGGACTGAAAATTCACAAAAACGTGGAAAACGGCAAAATATTGCCTAATTCGATGATATTTTGTTTAAATCACATGAAGGAAAAAAAGATGATAAACGTCAAAATATTGCTATATTCGATGATTTTTCGTACGAAACAAAATGCAAGAAAACTTGCTTAAAATGCAATATTATGCGAAATTCTGAGATTTGAAGGCCAAATCACATATCGTGATACTACATGAAATAGTATCGAAATATTGGTAAAAATGAATATATTTACGTAATATCAAACTACATGAAAAACGTGAAAAAGTCACTATATAACCATATTTGAGGATTTTAACTTCAAATCATAAAGCGAGGTTTCGTATTATTTAGATCCAAGAAAAGACATATGACAATGTTGCTTCCAATACAAATGATAAAAATCAATGTGTTTTCATTAGAATTAACTAAAATGTTCCTGATTTTCCGTTTATATTACTGATGGAAGATGTACACGTAAAACCGCTCTATTCCGGCTGAAACGTCGATATATGCAATAAAAACAGAACTTCTCCCCTTTTCAATATCTTACTCAGTATTTTAACGAGAAACAAATAGTTGATTGAAAATGAAGTATTTAAGGTTATTATCTCATTAATTATGTGTTTGCATCATTTTCATTGTACATATATGAATTAATACCCATGGACTGAAAATTCACAAAAACGTGGAAAAACGGCAAAATATTGCCTAATTCGATGATATTTTGTTTAAATCACATGAAGGAAAAGGGGATGATAAACGTCAAAATATTGCTAAATTCGATGATTTTTCGTACGAAACAAAATGCAAGAAAACTTGCTTAAAATGCAATATTATGCGAATTTCTGTGATTTGAAGGCCAAATCACATATCGTGATACTACATGAAATAGTATCGAAATATTGGTAAAAATGAATATATTTACGTAATATCAAACGACATGAAAAACGTGAAAAAGTCACTATATAATAATATTTGAGGATTTTAACTTCAAATCATAGAGCGAGGTTTCGTATTATTTAGATCCAAGAAAAGACATATGACAATGTTGTTTCCAATACAAATGATAAAAATCAATGTGTTTTCATTAGAATTAACTAAAATGTTCCTGATTTTCCGTTTATATTACCGATGGAAGATGTACACGAAAACCGCTCTATTCTGGCTGAAACGTCGATATATGCAATAAAATCAGAACTTCTCCCCCTTCCAATATCTTACTCAGTATTTTAACGAGAAAGAAATAGTTGATTGAAAATGAAGTATTTAAGGTTATTATCTAATCAATTATGTGTTTGCATCATTTTTATCGTATATATATGAATTAAAACCCATGGACTGAAAATTCACAAAAACGTGGAAAACGGCAAAATATTGCCTAATTCGATGATATTTTGTTTAAATCACATGAAGGAAAAGGGGATGATAAACGTCAAAATATTGCTAAATTCGATGATTTTTCGTACGAAACAAAATGCAAGAAAACTTGCTTAAAATGCAATATTATGCGAATTTCTGTGATTTGAAGGCCAAATCACATATCGTGATACTACATGAAATGGTATCGAAATATTGGTAAAAATGAATATATTTACGTAATATCAAACGACATGAAAAACGTAAAAAAAGTCACTATATAATAATATTTGAGGATTTTAACTTCAAATCATAGAGCGAGGTTTCGTATTATTTAGATCCAAGAAAAGACATATGACAATGTTGTTTCCAATACAAATGATAAAAATCAATGTGTTTTCATTAGAATTAACTAAAATGTTCCTGATTTTCCGTTTATATTACTGATGGAAGATGTACACGTAAAACCGCTCTATTCCGGCTGAAACGTCGATATATGCAATAAAATCAGAACTCCTCCCCCTTTCAATAATTTACTCAGTATTTTAACGAGAAAGAAATAGTTGATTGAAAATGAAGTATTTAAGGTTATTATCTAATCAATTATGTGTTTGCATCATTTTTGTCGTATATAAATGAATTAAAACCCATGGACTGAAAATTCACAAAAACGTTGAAAACGGCAAAATATTGCCTAATTCGATGATATTTTGTTTAAATCACATGAAGGAAAAGGAGATGATAAACGTCAAAATATTGCTATATTCGATGATTTTTCGTACGAAACAAAATGCAAGGAAACTTGCTTAAAATGCAATATTATGCGAAATTCTGAGATTTGAAGGCCAAATCACATATCGTGATACTACATGAAATAGTATCGAAATATTGGTAAAAATGAATATATTTACGTAATATCAAACTACATGAAAAACGTGAAAAAGTCACTATATAACCATATTTGAGGATTTTAACTTCAAATCATAAAGCGAGGTTTCGTATTATTTAGATCCAAGAAAAGACATATGACAATGTTGTTTCCAATACAAATGATAAAAATCAATGTGTTTTCATTAGAATTAACTAAAATGTTCCTGATTTTCCGTTTATATTACCGATGGAAGATGTACACGAAAACCGCTCTATTCTGGCTGAAACGTCGATATATGCAATAAAATCAGAACTTCTCCCCCTTCCAATATCTTACTCAGTATTTTAACGAGAAAGAAATAGTTGATTGAAAATGAAGTATTTAAGGTTATTATCTAATCAATTATGTGTTTGCATCATTTTCATCGTACATATATGAATTAATACCCATGGACTGAAAATTCACAAAAACGTGGAAAAACGGCAAAATATTGCCTAATTCGATGATATTTTGTTTAAATCACATGAAGGAAAAGGGGATGATAAACGTCAAAATATTGCTAAATTCGATGATTTTTCGTACGAAACAAAATGCAAGAAAACTTGCTTAAAATGCAATATTATGCGAATTTCTGTGATTTGAAGGCCAAATCACATATCGTGATACTACATGAAATAGTATCGAAATATTGGTAAAAATGAATATATTTACGTAATATCAAACGACATGAAAAACGTGAAAAAGTCACTATATAATAATATTTGAGGATTTTAACTTCAAATCATAGAGCGAGGTTTCGTATTATTTAGATCCAAGAAAAGACATATGACAATGTTGTTTCCAATACAAATGATAAAAATCAATGTGTTTTCATTAGAATTAACAAAAATGTTCCTGATTTTCCGTTTATATTACCGATGGAAGATGTACACGAAAACCGCTCTATTCTGGCTGAAACGTCGATATATGCAATAAAATCAGAACTTCTCCCCCTTCCAATATCTTACTCAGTATTTTAACGAGAAAGAAATAGTTGATTGAAAATGAAGTATTTAAGGTTATTATCTAATCAATTATGTGTTTGCATCATTTTTATCGTATATATATGAATTAAAACCCATGGACTGAAAATTCACAAAAACGTGGAAAACGGCAAAATATTGCCTAATTCGATGATATTTTGTTTAAATCACATGAAGGAAAAGGGGATGATAAACGTCAAAATATTGCTAAATTCGATGATTTTTCGTACGAAACAAAATGCAAGAAAACTTGCTTAAAATGCAATATTATGCGAATTTCTGTGATTTGAAGGCCAAATCACATATCGTGATACTACATGAAATGGTATCGAAATATTGGTAAAAATGAATATATTTACGTAATATCAAACGACATGAAAAACGTAAAAAAAGTCACTATATAATAATATTTGAGGATTTTAACTTCAAATCATAGAGCGAGGTTTCGTATTATTTAGATCCAAGAAAAGACATATGACAATGTTGTTTCCAATACAAATGATAAAAATCAATGTGTTTTCATTAGAATTAACTAAAATGTTCCTGATTTTCCGTTTATATTACTGATGGAAGATGTACACGTAAAACCGCTCTATTCCGGCTGAAACGTCGATATATGCAATAAAATCAGAACTCCTCCCCCTTTCAATAATTTACTCAGTATTTTAACGAGAAAGAAATAGTTGATTGAAAATGAAGTATTTAAGGTTATTATCTAATCAATTATGTGTTTGCATCATTTTTGTCGTATATAAATGAATTAAAACCCATGGACTGAAAATTCACAAAAACGTTGAAAACGGCAAAATATTGCCTAATTCGATGATATTTTGTTTAAATCACATGAAGGAAAAGGAGATGATAAACGTCAAAATATTGCTATATTCGATGATTTTTCGTACGAAACAAAATGCAAGGAAACTTGCTTAAAATGCAATATTATGCGAAATTCTGAGATTTGAAGGCCAAATCACATATCGTGATACTACATGAAATAGTATCGAAATATTGGTAAAAATGAATATATTTACGTAATATCAAACTACATGAAAAACGTGAAAAAGTCACTATATAACCATATTTGAGGATTTTAACTTCAAATCATAAAGCGAGGTTTCGTATTATTTAGATCCAAGAAAAGACATATGACAATGTTGTTTCCAATACAAATGATAAAAATCAATGTGGTTTCATTAGAATTAACTAAAATGTTCCTGATTTTCCGTTTATATTACCGATGGAAGATGTACACGAAAACCGCTCTATTCTGGCTGAAACGTCGATATATGCAATAAAATCAGAACTTCTCCCCCTTCCAATATCTTACTCAGTATTTTAACGAGAAAGAAATAGTTGATTGAAAATGAAGTATTTAAGGTTATTATCTAATCAATTATGTGTTTGCATCATTTTCATCGTACATATATGAATTAATACCCATGGACTGAAAATTCACAAAAACGTGGAAAAACGGCAAAATATTGCCTAATTCGATGATATTTTGTTTAAATCACATGAAGGAAAAGGGGATGATAAACGTCAAAATATTGCTAAATTCGATGATTTTTCGTACGAAACAAAATGCAAGAAAACTTGCTTAAAATGCAATATTATGCGAATTTCTGTGATTTGAAGGCCAAATCACATATCGTGATACTACATGAAATAGTATCGAAATATTGGTAAAAATGAATATATTTACGTAATATCAAACGACATGAAAAACGTGAAAAAGTCACTATATAATAATATTTGAGGATTTTAACTTCAAATCATAGAGCGAGGTTTCGTATTATTTAGATCCAAGAAAAGACATATGACAATGTTGTTTCCAATACAAATGATAAAAATCAATGTGTTTTCATTAGAATTAACTAAAATGTTCCTGATTTTCCGTTTATATTACCGATGGAAGATGTACACGAAAACCGCTCTATTCTGGCTGAAACGTCGATATATGCAATAAAATCAGAACTTCTCCCCCTTCCAATATCTTACTCAGTATTTTAACGAGAAAGAAATAGTTGATTGAAAATGAAGTATTTAAGGTTATTATCTAATCAATTATGTGTTTGCATCATTTTTATCGTATATATATGAATTAAAACCCATGGACTGAAAATTCACAAAAACGTGGAAAACGGCAAAATATTGCCTAATTCGATGATATTTTGTTTAAATCACATGAAGGAAAAGGGGATGATAAACGTCAAAATATTGCTAAATTCGATGATTTTTCGTACGAAACAAAATGGAAGAAAACTTGCTTAAAATGCAATATTATGCGAATTTCTGTGATTTGAAGGCCAAATCACATATCGTGATACTACATGAAATGGTATCGAAATATTGGTAAAAATGAATATATTTACGTAATATCAAACGACATGAAAAACGTAAAAAAAGTCACTATATAATAATATTTGAGGATTTTAACTTCAAATCATAGAGCGAGGTTTCGTATTATTTAGATCCAAGAAAAGACATATGACAATGTTGTTTCCAATACAAATGATAAAAATCAATGTGTTTTCATTAGAATTAACTAAAATGTTCCTGATTTTCCGTTTATATTACTGATGGAAGATGTACACGTAAAACCGCTCTATTCCGGCTGAAACGTCGATATATGCAATAAAATCAGAACTCCTCCCCCTTTCAATAATTTACTCAGTATTTTAACGAGAAAGAAATAGTTGATTGAAAATGAAGTATTTAAGGTTATTATCTAATCAATTATGTGTTTGCATCATTTTTGTCGTATATAAATGAATTAAAACCCATGGACTGAAAATTCACAAAAACGTTGAAAACGGCAAAATATTGCCTAATTCGATGATATTTTGTTTAAATCACATGAAGGAAAAGGAGATGATAAACGTCAAAATATTGCTATATTCGATGATTTTTTGTACGAAACAAAATGCAAGGAAACTTGCTTAAAATGCAATATTATGCGAAATTCTGAGATTTGAAGGCCAAATCACATATCGTGATACTACATGAAATAGTATCGAAATATTGGTAAAAATGAATATATATGCGTAATATCAAACTACATGATTAACGTGAAAAAGTCACTATTTTACCATATTTGAGGATTTTACCTTCAAATCATAGAGCGAGGTTTCGTATTATTTAGTTCCAAGAAAAGACATATGACAATGTTGTTTCCAATACAAATGATAAAAAACAATGTGTTTTCATTAGAATTAACTATAATGTTCTTGATTTTCCGTTTATATTAACGAGGGAAGATGTACACGTAAAACCGCTCTAATCCGGCTGAAACGTCGATATATGCAATAAAAACCGAACTTCTCCCCTTTTCAACATCTTACTCAGTATTTTAACGAGAAACAAATAGATGATTGAAAATGAAGTATTTAAGGTTATTATCTAATCAATTATGTGTTTGCATCATTTTTATCGTATACATATGAATTAATACCCATGGACTGAAAATTCACAAAAACGTCGAAAACGGCAAAATATTGCCTAATTCGATGTTATTTTGTTTAAATCACATGAAGGAAAAGGGGATGATAAACGTCAAAATATTGCTAAATTCGATGATTTTTCGTACGAAACAAAATGCAAGAAAACTTGCTTAAAATGCAATATTATGCGAAATTCTGAAATTTCAAGGCCAAATCACATATCGTGATACTACATGAAATAGTATCGAAATTTTGGTAAAAATGAATATATTTACGTAATATCAAACTACATGAAAAACGTGAAAAAAGTCACTATTTAACCATATTTGAGGATTTTAACTTCAAATCATAGAGCGAGGTTTCGTATTATTTGGATCCAAGAAAAGACATATGACAATGTTGTTTCCAATACAAATGATAAAAATCAAAGTATTTTCATTAGAATTAACTAAAATGTTCCTGGTTTTCCGTTTATATTACCGATGGAAGATGTACACGAAAATCGCTCTATTCCGGCTGAAACGTCGATATATGCAATAAAAACAGAACTTCTCCCCTTTTCAATATCTTACTCAGTATTTTAACGAGAAACAAATAGTTGATTGAAAATGAAGTATTTAAGGTTATTATCTCATTAATTATGTGTTTGCATCATTTTCATTGTACATATATGAATTAATACCCATGGACTGAAAATTCACAAAAACGTGGAAAAACGGCAAAATATTGCCTAATTCGATGATATTTTGTTTAAATCACATGAAGGAAAAGGGGATGATAAACGTCAAAATATTGCTAAATTCGATGATTTTTCGTACGAAACAAAATGCAAGAAAACTTGCTTAAAATGCAATATTATGCGAATTTCTGTGATTTGAAGGCCAAATCACATATCGTGATACTACATGAAATAGTATCGAAATATTGGTAAAAATGAATATATTTACGTAATATCAAACGACATGAAAAACGTGAAAAAGTCACTATATAATAATATTTGAGGATTTTAACTTCAAATCATAGAGCGAGGTTTCGTATTATTTAGATCCAAGAAAAGACATATGACAATGTTGTTTCCAATACAAATGATAAAAATCAATGTGTTTTCATTAGAATTAACTAAAATGTTCCTGATTTTCCGTTTATATTACCGATGGAAGATGTACACGAAAACCGCTCTATTCTGGCTGAAACGTCGATATATGCAATAAAATCAGAACTTCTCCCCCTTCCAATATCTTACTCAGTATTTTAACGAGAAAGAAATAGTTGATTGAAAATGAAGTATTTAAGGTTATTATCTAATCAATTATGTGTTTGCATCATTTTTATCGTATATATATGAATTAAAACCCATGGACTGAAAATTCACAAAAACGTGGAAAACGGCAAAATATTGCCTAATTCGATGATATTTTGTTTAAATCACATGAAGGAAAAGGGGATGATAAACGTCAAAATATTGCTAAATTCGATGATTTTTCGTACGAAACAAAATGGAAGAAAACTTGCTTAAAATGCAATATTATGCGAATTTCTGTGATTTGAAGGCCAAATCACATATCGTGATACTACATGAAATGGTATCGAAATATTGGTAAAAATGAATATATTTACGTAATATCAAACGACATGAAAAACGTAAAAAAAGTCACTATATAATAATATTTGAGGATTTTAACTTCAAATCATAGAGCGAGGTTTCGTATTATTTAGATCCAAGAAAAGACATATGACAATGTTGTTTCCAATACAAATGATAAAAATCAATGTGTTTTCATTAGAATTAACTAAAATGTTCCTGATTTTCCGTTTATATTACTGATGGAAGATGTACACGTAAAACCGCTCTATTCCGGCTGAAACGTCGATATATGCAATAAAATCAGAACTCCTCCCCCTTTCAATAATTTACTCAGTATTTTAACGAGAAAGAAATAGTTGATTGAAAATGAAGTATTTAAGGTTATTATCTAATCAATTATGTGTTTGCATCATTTTTGTCGTATATAAATGAATTAAAACCCATGGACTGAAAATTCACAAAAACGTTGAAAACGGCAAAATATTGCCTAATTCGATGATATTTTGTTTAAATCACATGAAGGAAAAGGAGATGATAAACGTCAAAATATTGCTATATTCGATGATTTTTTGTACGAAACAAAATGCAAGGAAACTTGCTTAAAATGCAATATTATGCGAAATTCTGAGATTTGAAGGCCAAATCACATATCGTGATACTACATGAAATAGTATCGAAATATTGGTAAAAATGAATATATATGCGTAATATCAAACTACATGATTAACGTGAAAAAGTCACTATTTTACCATATTTGAGGATTTTACCTTCAAATCATAGAGCGAGGTTTCGTATTATTTAGTTCCAAGAAAAGACATATGACAATGTTGTTTCCAATACAAATGATAAAAAACAATGTGTTTTCATTAGAATTAACTATAATGTTCTTGATTTTCCGTTTATATTAACGAGGGAAGATGTACACGTAAAACCGCTCTAATCCGGCTGAAACGTCGATATATGCAATAAAAACCGAACTTCTCCCCTTTTCAACATCTTACTCAGTATTTTAACGAGAAACAAATAGATGATTGAAAATGAAGTATTTAAGGTTATTATCTAATCAATTATGTGTTTGCATCATTTTTATCGTATACATATGAATTAATACCCATGGACTGAAAATTCACAAAAACGTCGAAAACGGCAAAATATTGCCTAATTCGATGTTATTTTGTTTAAATCACATGAAGGAAAAGGGGATGATAAACGTCAAAATATTGCTAAATTCGATGATTTTTCGTACGAAACAAAATGCAAGAAAACTTGCTTAAAATGCAATATTATGCGAAATTCTGAAATTTCAAGGCCAAATCACATATCGTGATACTACATGAAATAGTATCGAAATTTTGGTAAAAATGAATATATTTACGTAATATCAAACTACATGAAAAACGTGAAAAAAGTCACTATTTAACCATATTTGAGGATTTTAACTTCAAATCATAGAGCGAGGTTTCGTATTATTTGGATCCAAGAAAAGACATATGACAATGTTGTTTCCAATACAAATGATAAAAATCAAAGTATTTTCATTAGAATTAACTAAAATGTTCCTGGTTTTCCGTTTATATTACCGATGGAAGATGTACACGAAAATCGCTCTATTCCGGCTGAAACGTCGATATATGCAATAAAAACAGAACTTCTCCCCTTTTCAATATCTTACTCAGTATTTTAACGAGAAACAAATAGTTGATTGAAAATGAAGTATTTAAGGTTATTATCTCATTAATTATGTGTTTGCATCATTTTCATTGTACATATATGAATTAATACCCATGGACTGAAAATTCACAAAAACGTGGAAAAACGGCAAAATATTGCCTAATTCGATGATATTTTGTTTAAATCACATGAAGGAAAAGGGGATGATAAACGTCAAAATATTGCTAAATTCGATGATTTTTCGTACGAAACAAAATGCAAGAAAACTTGCTTAAAATGCAATATTATGCGAATTTCTGTGATTTGAAGGCCAAATCACATATCGTGATACTACATGAAATAGTATCGAAATATTGGTAAAAATGAATATATTTACGTAATATCAAACGACATGAAAAACGTGAAAAAGTCACTATATAATAATATTTGAGGATTTTAACTTCAAATCATAGAGCGAGGTTTCGTATTATTTAGATCCAAGAAAAGACATATGACAATGTTGTTTCCAATACAAATGATAAAAATCAATGTGTTTTCATTAGAATTAACTAAAATGTTCCTGATTTTCCGTTTATATTACCGATGGAAGATGTACACGAAAACCGCTCTATTCTGGCTGAAACGTCGATATATGCAATAAAATCAGAACTTCTCCCCCTTCCAATATCTTACTCAGTATTTTAACGAGAAAGAAATAGTTGATTGAAAATGAAGTATTTAAGGTTATTATCTAATCAATTATGTGTTTGCATCATTTTTATCGTATATATATGAATTAAAACCCATGGACTGAAAATTCACAAAAACGTGGAAAACGGCAAAATATTGCCTAATTCGATGATATTTTGTTTAAATCACATGAAGGAAAAAAAGATGATAAACGTCAAAATATTGCTATATTCGATGATTTTTCGTACGAAACAAAATGCAAGAAAACTTGCTTAAAATGCAATATTATGCGAAATTCTGAGATTTGAAGGCCAAATCACATATCGTGATACTACATGAAATAGTATCGAAATATTGGTAAAAATGAATATATTTACGTAATATCAAACTACATGAAAAACGTGAAAAAGTCACTATATAACCATATTTGAGGATTTTAACTTCAAATCATAAAGCGAGGTTTCGTATTATTTAGATCCAAGAAAAGACATATGACAATGTTGTTTCCAATACAAATGATAAAAATCAATGTGTTTTCATTAGAATTAACTAAAATGTTCCTGATTTTCCGTTTATATTACTGATGGAAGATGTACACGTAAAACCGCTCTATTCCGGCTGAAACGTCGATATATGCAATAAAAACAGAACTTCTCCCCTTTTCAATATCTTACTCAGTATTTTAACGAGAAACAAATAGTTGATTGAAAATGAAGTATTTAAGGTTATTATCTCATTAATTATGTGTTTGCATCATTTTCATCGTACATATATGAATTAATACCCATGGACTGAAAATTCACAAAAACGTGGAAAAACGGCAAAATATTGCCTAATTCGATGATATTTTGTTTAAATCACATGAAGGAAAAGGGGATGATAAACGTCAAAATATTGCTAAATTCGATGATTTTTCGTACGAAACAAAATGGAAGAAAACTTGCTTAAAATGCAATATTATGCGAATTTCTGTGATTTGAAGGCCAAATCACATATCGTGATACTACATGAAATGGTATCGAAATATTGGTAAACATGAATATATTTACGTAATATCAAACGACATGAAAAACGTAAAAAAAGTCACTATATAATAATATTTGAGGATTTTAACTTCAAATCATAGAGCGAGGTTTCGTATTATTTAGATCCAAGAAAAGACATATGACAATGTTGTTTCCAATACAAATGATAAAAATCAATGTGTTTTCATTAGAATTAACTAAAATGTTCCTGATTTTCCGTTTATATTACTGATGGAAGATGTACACGTAAAACCGCTCTATTCCGGCTGAAACGTCGATATATGCAATAAAATCAGAACTCCTCCCCCTTTCAATAATTTACTCAGTATTTTAACGAGAAAGAAATAGTTGATTGAAAATGAAGTATTTAAGGTTATTATCTAATCAATTATGTGTTTGCATCATTTTTGTCGTATATAAATGAATTAAAACCCATGGACTGAAAATTCACAAAAACGTTGAAAACGGCAAAATATTGCCTAATTCGATGATATTTTGTTTAAATCACATGAAGGAAAAGGAGATGATAAACGTCAAAATATTGCTATATTCGATGATTTTTCGTACGAAACAAAATGCAAGGAAACTTGCTTAAAATGCAATATTATGCGAAATTCTGAGATTTGAAGGCCAAATCACATATCGTGATACTACATGAAATAGTATCGAAATATTGGTAAAAATGAATATATTTACGTAATATCAAACTACATGAAAAACGTGAAAAAGTCACTATATAACCATATTTGAGGATTTTAACTTCAAATCATAAAGCGAGGTTTCGTATTATTTAGATCCAAGAAAAGACATATGACAATGTTGTTTCCAATACAAATGATAAAAATCAATGTGTTTTCATTAGAATTAACTAAAATGTTCCTGATTTTCCGTTTATATTACCGATGGAAGATGTACACGAAAACCGCTCTATTCTGGCTGAAACGTCGATATATGCAATAAAATCAGAACTTCTCCCCCTTCCAATATCTTACTCAGTATTTTAACGAGAAAGAAATAGTTGATTGAAAATGAAGTATTTAAGGTTATTATCTAATCAATTATGTGTTTGCATCATTTTTATCGTATATATATGAATTAAAACCCATGGACTGAAAATTCACAAAAACGTGGAAAACGGCAAAATATTGCCTAATTCGATGATATTTTGTTTAATTCACATGAAGGAAAAAAAGATGATAAACGTCAAAATATTGCTATATTCGATGATTTTTCGTACGAAACAAAATGCAAGAAAACTTGCTTAAAATGCAATATTATGCGAAATTCTGAGATTTGAAGGCCAAATCACATATCGTGATACTACATGAAATAGTATCGAAATATTGGTAAAAATGAATATATTTACGTAATATCAAACTACATGAAAAACGTGAAAAAGTCACTATATAACCATATTTGAGGATTTTAACTTCAAATCATAAAGCGAGGTTTCGTATTATTTAGATCCAAGAAAAGACATATGACAATGTTGTTTCCAATACAAATGATAAAAATCAATGTGTTTTCATTAGAATTAACTAAAATGTTCCTGATTTTCCGTTTATATTACTGATGGAAGATGTACACGTAAAACCGCTCTATTCCGGCTGAAACGTCGATATATGCAATAAAAACAGAACTTCTCCCCTTTTCAATATCTTACTCAGTATTTTAACGAGAAACAAATAGTTGATTGAAAATGAAGTATTTAAGGTTATTATCTCATTAATTATGTGTTTGCATCATTTTCATTGTACATATATGAATTAATACCCATGGACTGAAAATTCACAAAAACGTGGAAAAACGGCAAAATATTGCCTAATTCGATGATATTTTGTTTAAATCACATGAAGGAAAAGGGGATAATAAACGTCAAAATATTGCTAAATTCGATGATTTTTCGTACGAAACAAAATGCAAGAAAACTTGCTTAAAATGCAATATTATGCGAATTTCTGTGATTTGAAGGCCAAATCACATATCGTGATACTACATGAAATAGTATCGAAATATTGGTAAAAATGAATATATTTACGTAATATCAAACGACATGAAAAACGTGAAAAAGTCACTATATAATAATATTTGAGGATTTTAACTTCAAATCATAGAGCGAGGTTTCGTATTATTTAGATCCAAGAAAAGACATATGACAATGTTGTTTCCAATACAAATGATAAAAATCAATGTGTTTTCATTAGAATTAACTAAAATGTTCCTGATTTTCCGTTTATATTACCGATGGAAGATGTACACGAAAACCGCTCTATTCTGGCTGAAACGTCGATATATGCAATAAAATCAGAACTTCTCCCCCTTCCAATATCTTACTCAGTATTTTAACGAGAAAGAAATAGTTGATTGAAAATGAAGTATTTAAGGTTATTATCTAATCAATTATGTGTTTGCATCATTTTTATCGTATATATATGAATTAAAACCCATGGACTGAAAATTCACAAAAACGTGGAAAACGGCAAAATATTGCCTAATTCGATGATATTTTGTTTAAATCACATGAAGGAAAAGGGGATGATAAACGTCAAAATATTGCTAAATTCGATGATTTTTCGTACGAAACAAAATGCAAGAAAACTTGCTTAAAATGCAATATTATGCGAATTTCTGTGATTTGAAGGCCAAATCACATATCGTGATACTACATGAAATGGTATCGAAATATTGGTAAAAATGAATATATTTACGTAATATCAAACGACATGAAAAACGTAAAAAAAGTCACTATATAATAATATTTGAGGATTTTAACTTCAAATCATAGAGCGAGGTTTCGTATTATTTAGATCCAAGAAAAGACATATGACAATGTTGTTTCCAATACAAATGATAAAAATCAATGTGTTTTCATTAGAATTAACTAAAATGTTCCTGATTTTCCGTTTATATTACTGATGGAAGATGTACACGTAAAACCGCTCTATTCCGGCTGAAACGTCGATATATGCAATAAAATCAGAACTCCTCCCCCTTTCAATAATTTACTCAGTATTTTAACGAGAAAGAAATAGTTGATTGAAAATGAAGTATTTAAGGTTATTATCTAATCAATTATGTGTTTGCATCATTTTTGTCGTATATAAATGAATTAAAACCCATGGACTGAAAATTCACAAAAACGTTGAAAACGGCAAAATATTGCCTAATTCGATGATATTTTGTTTAAATCACATGAAGGAAAAGGAGATGATAAACGTCAAAATATTGCTATATTCGATGATTTTTCGTACGAAACAAAATGCAAGGAAACTTGCTTAAAATGCAATATTATGCGAAATTCTGAGATTTGAAGGCCAAATCACATATCGTGATACTACATGAAATAGTATCGAAATATTGGTAAAAATGAATATATTTACGTAATATCAAACTACATGAAAAACGTGAAAAAGTCACTATATAACCATATTTGAGGATTTTAACTTCAAATCATAAAGCGAGGTTTCGTATTATTTAGATCCAAGAAAAGACATATGACAATGTTGTTTCCAATACAAATGATAAAAATCAATGTGTTTTCATTAGAATTAACTAAAATGTTCCTGATTTTCCGTTTATATTACCGATGGAAGATGTACACGAAAACCGCTCTATTCTGGCTGAAACGTCGATATATGCAATAAAATCAGAACTTCTCCCCCTTCCAATATCTTACTCAGTATTTTAACGAGAAAGAAATAGTTGATTGAAAATGAAGTATTTAAGGTTATTATCTAATCAATTATGTGTTTGCATCATTTTCATCGTACATATATGAATTAATACCCATGGACTGAAAATTCACAAAAACGTGGAAAAACGGCAAAATATTGCCTAATTCGATGATATTTTGTTTAAATCACATGAAGGAAAAGGGGATGATAAACGTCAAAATATTGCTAAATTCGATGATTTTTCGTACGAAACAAAATGCAAGAAAACTTGCTTAAAATGCAATATTATGCGAATTTCTGTGATTTGAAGGCCAAATCACATATCGTGATACTACATGAAATAGTATCGAAATATTGGTAAAAATGAATATATTTACGTAATATCAAACGACATGAAAAACGTGAAAAAGTCACTATATAATAATATTTGAGGATTTTAACTTCAAATCATAGAGCGAGGTTTCGTATTATTTAGATCCAAGAAAAGACATATGACAATGTTGTTTCCAATACAAATGATAAAAATCAATGTGTTTTCATTAGAATTAACTAAAATGTTCCTGATTTTCCGTTTATATTACCGATGGAAGATGTACACGAAAACCGCTCTATTCTGGCTGAAACGTCGATATATGCAATAAAATCAGAACTTCTCCCCCTTCCAATATCTTACTCAGTATTTTAACGAGAAAGAAATAGTTGATTGAAAATGAAGTATTTAAGGTTATTATCTAATCAATTATGTGTTTGCATCATTTTTATCGTATATATATGAATTAAAACCCATGGACTGAAAATTCACAAAAACGTGGAAAACGGCAAAATATTGCCTAATTCGATGATATTTTGTTTAAATCACATGAAGGAAAAAAAGATGATAAACGTCAAAATATTGCTATATTCGATGATTTTTCGTACGAAACAAAATGCAAGAAAACTTGCTTAAAATGCAATATTATGCGAAATTCTGAGATTTGAAGGCCAAATCACATATCGTGATACTACATGAAATAGTATCGAAATATTGGTAAAAATGAATATATTTACGTAATATCAAACTACATGAAAAACGTGAAAAAGTCACTATATAACCATATTTGAGGATTTTAACTTCAAATCATAAAGCGAGGTTTCGTATTATTTAGATCCAAGAAAAGACATATGACAATGTTGTTTCCAATACAAATGATAAAAATCAATGTGTTTTCATTAGAATTAACTAAAATGTTCCTGATTTTCCGTTTATATTACTGATGGAAGATGTACACGTAAAACCGCTCTATTCCGGCTGAAACGTCGATATATGCAATAAAAACAGAACTTCTCCCCTTTTCAATATCTTACTCAGTATTTTAACGAGAAACAAATAGTTGATTGAAAATGAAGTATTTAAGGTTATTATCTCATTAATTATGTGTTTGCATCATTTTCATTGTACATATATGAATTAATACCCATGGACTGAAAATTCACAAAAACGTGGAAAAACGGCAAAATATTGCCTAATTCGATGATATTTTGTTTAAATCACATGAAGGAAAAGGGGATAATAAACGTCAAAATATTGCTAAATTCGATGATTTTTCGTACGAAACAAAATGCAAGAAAACTTGCTTAAAATGCAATATTATGCGAATTTCTGTGATTTGAAGGCCAAATCACATATCGTGATACTACATGAAATAGTATCGAAATATTGGTAAAAATGAATATATTTACGTAATATCAAACGACATGAAAAACGTGAAAAAGTCACTATATAATAATATTTGAGGATTTTAACTTCAAATCATAGAGCGAGGTTTCGTATTATTTAGATCCAAGAAAAGACATATGACAATGTTGTTTCCAATACAAATGATAAAAATCAATGTGTTTTCATTAGAATTAACTAAAATGTTCCTGATTTTCCGTTTATATTACCGATGGAAGATGTACACGAAAACCGCTCTATTCTGGCTGAAACGTCGATATATGCAATAAAATCAGAACTTCTCCCCCTTCCAATATCTTACTCAGTATTTTAACGAGAAAGAAATAGTTGATTGAAAATGAAGTATTTAAGGTTATTATCTAATCAATTATGTGTTTGCATCATTTTTATCGTATATATATGAATTAAAACCCATTGACTGAAAATTCACAAAAACGTGGAAAACGGCAAAATATTGCCTAATTCGATGATATTTTGTTTAAATCACATGAAGGAAAAGGGGATGATAAACGTCAAAATATTGCTAAATTCGATGATTTTTCGTACGAAACAAAATGCAAGAAAACTTGCTTAAAATGCAATATTATGCGAATTTCTGTGATTTGAAGGCCAAATCACATATCGTGATACTACATGAAATGGTATCGAAATATTGGTAAAAATGAATATATTTACGTAATATCAAACGACATGAAAAACGTAAAAAAAGTCACTATATAATAATATTTGAGGATTTTAACTTCAAATCATAGAGCGAGGTTTCGTATTATTTAGATCCAAGAAAAGACATATGACAATGTTGTTTCCAATACAAATGATAAAAATCAATGTGTTTTCATTAGAATTAACTAAAATGTTCCTGATTTTCCGTTTATATTACTGATGGAAGATGTACACGTAAAACCGCTCTATTCCGGCTGAAACGTCGATATATGCAATAAAATCAGAACTCCTCCCCCTTTCAATAATTTACTCAGTATTTTAACGAGAAAGAAATAGTTGATTGAAAATGAAGTATTTAAGGTTATTATCTAATCAATTATGTGTTTGCATCATTTTTGTCGTATATAAATGAATTAAAACCCATGGACTGAAAATTCACAAAAACGTCGAAAACGGCAAAATATTGCCTAATTCGATGTTATTTTGTTTAAATCACATGAAGGAAAAGGGGATGATAAACGTCAAAATATTGCTAAATTCGATGATTTTTCGTACGAAACAAAATGCAAGAAAACTTGCTTAAAATGCAATATTATGCGAAATTCTGAAATTTCAAGGCCAAATCACATATCGTGATACTACATGAAATAGTATCGAAATTTTGGTAAAAATGAATATATTTACGTAATATCAAACTACATGAAAAACGTGAAAAAAGTCACTATTTAACCATATTTGAGGATTTTAACTTCAAATCATAGAGCGAGGTTTCGTATTATTTGGATCCAAGAAAAGACATATGACAATGTTGTTTCCAATACAAATGATAAAAATCAAAGTATTTTCATTAGAATTAACTAAAATGTTCCTGGTTTTCCGTTTATATTACCGATGGAAGATGTACACGAAAATCGCTCTATTCCGGCTGAAACGTCGATATATGCAATAAAAACAGAACTTCTCCCCTTTTCAATATCTTACTCAGTATTTTAACGAGAAACAAATAGTTGATTGAAAATGAAGTATTTAAGGTTATTATCTAATCAATTATGTGTTTGCATCATTTTTATCGTATATATGATGAATTAGTACCCATAGACTGAAAATTAAAAAAAACGTGGAAAAACGGCAAAATATTGCCTAATTCGATGATATTTTGTTTAAATCAAATAAAGGAAAAGGGGATGATAAACGTCAAAATATTGCTAAATTCGATGATTTTTCGTACGAAACAAAATGGAAGAAAACTTGCTTATAATGCAATATTATGCGAAATTCTGAGATTTGAAGGGCAAATCACATATCGTGATAATACATGAAATAGTATCGAAATATTGGTAAAAATGAATATATTTGCGTAATATCAAACTACATGATTACCGTGAAAAAGTCACTATTTTACCATATTTGAGGATTTTACCTTCAAATCATAGAGCGAGGTTTCGTATTATTTAGATCCAAGAAAAGACATATGACAATGTTGTTTCCAATACAAATGATAAAAATCAATGTGTTTTCATTAGAATTAACTAAAATGTTCCTGATTTTCCGTTTATATTACTGATGGAAGATGTACACGTAAAACCGCTCTATTCCGGCTGAAACGTCGATATATGCAATAAAATCAGAACTCCTCCCCCTTTCAATAATTTACTCAGTATTTTAACGAGAAAGAAATAGTTGATTGAAAATGAAGTATTTAAGGTTATTTTCTAATCAATTATGTGTTTGCATCATTTTTGTCGTATATAAATGAATTAAAACCCATGGACTGAAAATTCACAAAAACGTTGAAAACGGCAAAATATTGCCTAATTCGATGATATTTTGTTTAAATCACATGAAGGAAAAGGAGATGATAAACGTCAAAATATTGCTATATTCGATGATTTTTCGTACGAAACAAAATGCAAGAAAACTTGCTTAAAATGCAATATTATGCGAAATTCTGAGATTTGAAGGCCAAATCACATATCGTGATACTACATGAAATAGTATCGAAATATTGGTAAAAATGAATATATTTACGTAATATCAAACTACATGAAAAACGTGAAAAAAGTCACTATATAACCATATTTGAGGATTTTAACTTCAAATCTTAGAGCGAGGTTTCGTATTATTTAGATCCAAGAAAAGACATATGACAATGTTGTTTCCAATACAAATGATAAAAATCAATGTGTTTTCATTAGAAATAACTAAAATGTTCCTGATTTTCCGTTTATATTACTGATGGAAGATGTACACGTAAAACCGCTCTATTCCGGCTGAAACGTCGATATATGCAATAAAAACAGAACTTCTCCCCTTTTCAATATCTTACTCAGTATTTTAACGAGAAACAAATAGTTGATTGAAAATGAAGTATTTAAGGTTATTATCTAATCAATTATGTGTTTGCATCATTTTTATCGTATATATAATGAATTAATACCCATAGACTGAAAATTCACAAAAACGTGGAAAAACGGCAAAATATTGCCTAATTCGATGATATTTTGTTTAAATCAAATAAAGGAAAAGGGGATGATAAACGTCAAAATATTGCTAAATTCGATGATTTTTCGTACGAAACAAAATGCAAGGAAACTTGCTTAAAATGCAATATTATGCGAAATTCTGAGATTTGAAGGCCAAATCACATATCGTGATACTACATGAAATAGTATCGAAATATTGGTAAAAATGAATATATAAGCGTAATATCAAACTACATGATTAACGTGAAAAAGTCACTATTTTACCATATTTGAGGATTTTACCTTCAAATCATAGAGCGAGGTTTCGTATTATTTAGTTCCAAGAAAAGACATATGACAATGTTGTTTCCAATACAAATGATAAAAAACAATGTGTTTTCATTAGAATTAACTATAATGTTCTTGATTTTCCGTTTATATTAACGAGGGAAGATGTACACGTAAAACCGCTCTAATCCGGCTGAAACGTCGATATATGCAATAAAAACCGAACTTCTCCCCTTTTCAACATCTTACTCAGTATTTTAACGAGAAACAAATAGATGATTGAAAATGAAGTATTTAAGGTTATTATCTATTCAATTATGTGTTTGCATCATTTTTATCGTATACATATGAATTAATACCCATGGACTGAAAATTCACAAAAACGTCGAAAACGGCAAAATATTGCCTAATTCGATGTTATTTTGTTTAAATCACATGAAGGAAAAGGGGATGATAAACGTCAAAATATTGCTAAATTCGATGATTTTTCGTACGAAACAAAATGCAAGAAAACTTGCTTAAAATGCAATATTATGCGAAATTCTGAAATTTCAAGGCCAAATCACATATCGTGATACTACATGAAATAGTATCGAAATTTTGGTAAAAATGAATATATTTACGTAATATCAAACTACATGAAAAACGTGAAAAAAGTCACTATTTAACCATATTTGAGGATTTTAACTTCAAATCATAGAGCGAGGTTTCGTATTATTTGGATCCAAGAAAAGACATATGACAATGTTGTTTCCAATACAAATGATAAAAATCAAAGTATTTTCATTAGAATTAACTAAAATGTTCCTGGTTTTCCGTTTATATTACCGATGGAAGATGTACACGAAAATCGCTCTATTCCGGCTGAAACGTCGATATATGCAATAAAAACAGAACTTCTCCCCTTTTCAATATCTTACTCAGTATTTTAACGAGAAACAAATAGTTGATTGAAAATGAAGTATTTAAGGTTATTATCTCATCAATTGTGTGTTTGCATCATTTTCATCGTACATATATGAATTAATACCCATGGACTGAAAATTCACAAAAACGTGGAAAAACAGCAAAATATTGCCTAATTCGATGATATTTTGTTTAAATCACATGAAGGAAAAGGGGATGATAAACGTCAAAATATTGCTAAATTCGATGATTTTTCGTACGAAACAAAATGCAAGAAAACTTGCTTAAAATGCAATATTATGCGAATTTCTGTGATTTGAAGGCCAAATCACATATCGTGATACTACATGAAATAGTATCGAAATATTGGTAAAAATGAATATATTTACGTAATATCAAACGACATGAAAAACGTGAAAAAGTCACTATATAATAATATTTGAGGATTTTAACTTCAAATCATAGAGCGAGGTTTCGTATTATTTAGATCCAAGAAAAGACATATGACAATGTTGTTTCCAATACAAATGATAAAAATCAATGTGTTTTCATTAGAATTAACTAAAATGTTCCTGATTTTCCGTTTATATTACCGATGGAAGATGTACACGAAAACCGCTCTATTCAGGTTGAAACGTCGATATATGCAATAAAATCAGAACTTCTCCCCCTTCCAATATCTTACTCAGTATTTTAACGAGAAAGAAATAGTTGATTGAAAATGAAGTATTTAAGGTTATTATCTAATCAATTATGTGTTTGCATCATTTTTATCGTATATATATGAATTAAAACCCATGGACTGAAAATTCACAAAAACGTGGAAAACGGCAAAATATTGCCTAATTCGATGATATTTTGTTTAAATCACATGAAGGAAAAAAAGATGATAAACGTCAAAATATTGCTATATTCGATGATTTTTCGTACGAAACAAAATGCAAGAAAACTTGCTTAAAATGCAATATTATGCGAAATTCTGAGATTTGAAGGCCAAATTACATATCGTGATACTACATGAAATAGTATCGAAATATTGGTAAAAATGAATATATTTACGTAATATCAAACTACATGGAAAACGTGAAAAAGTCACTATATAACCATATTTGAGGATTTTAACTTCAAATCATAAAGCGAGGTTTCGTATTATTTAGATCCAAGAAAAGACATATGACAATGTTGTTTCCAATACAAATGATAAAAATCAATGTGTTTTCATTAGAATTAACTAAAATGTTCCTGATTTTCCGTTTATATTACTGATGGAAGATGTACACGTAAAACCGCTCTATTCCGGCTTAAACGTCGATATATGCAATAAAAACAGAACTTCTCCCCTTTTCAATATCTTACTCAGTATTTTAACGAGAAACAAATAGTTGATTGAAAATGAAGTATTTAAGGTTATTATCTCATTAATTATGTGTTTGCATCATTTTCATCGTACATATATGAATTAATACCCATGGACAGAAAATTCACAAAAACGTGGAAAAACGGCCAAATATTGCCTAATTCGATGATATTTTGTTTAAATCACATGAAGGAAAAGGGGATGATAAACATAAATCAATGTGTTTTCGTTAGAATTAACTAAAATGATCATGATTTTCGGCTTATATTACCGATGGAAGATGTATACGTAAAACCACTATAATCCGGCTGAAACATCGATATATGCAACAAAAACAGAACTTCTCCCCTTTTCAATATCTTACTCAGTATTTTAACGATAAACAAATAGTTGATTGAAAATGTAGTATATATTGTTAATTTCTGATCAATTATGTTTGCATCATTTATATCGTATATTTAATGAATTAGTAACAATAAACTGAAAATTCACAAAAACGTGGAAAAACGGCAAAAAATTGCCTAATTCGATGATATTTTCTTTAAATCACATCAAGGAAAAAGGGATGATAAACGTCAAAATATTGCTAAATTCGATGATTTTAAGTACAAAACAAAACGCAAGAAAACTTGCTTAAAATACAATATTATGCAAAATTCTGAGATTTGAAGGCCAAATCACATATCGTGATACTACATGAAGTAGTATCGAAATATTGGTAAAAACGAATATATTTACGTAAAATCACACTACATGAAAAACGAGAAAAAAGTCACATTTTACCAAATTTGACGATTTTAACTTTAAATCATAGAGCGAGGTTTCGTATTATTTAGATCCAAGAAAAGACATGACAATTTTGCTCCAATACAAATGATAAAAACCAATGTGTTTTCATAAGAATTAACTAAAATGATCCTGATTTTCCGCTTATATTACAGATGGAAGATGTACACGTAAAACCGCTCTAATCCGGCTGAAACGTCGATATATGCAATAAAAACAGAACTTCTCCCCTTTTCAATATCTTAATTGAAATTTTTTTCAATTAAGTATTTCAATATCAGTATTTTTAAGGAAACAAATATTTGATTGAAAATGAAGTATTTATTGTTAATTTCTAATCAATTATGTGTTTGCATCATTTATATCGTGTATTTAATGAATTAATAACAATAAACTGAAAATTCACAAAAACGTGGAAAAACGGCAAAATATTGCCTATTTCGATAATATTTTCATTAAATCACATAAAGGAAATAAAGATGATAAAAGTGAAAATATTGCTAAATTTGATGATTTTTAGTACAAAACCAAACGCAAGAAAACTTGCTTGAAATGCAATATTATGCGAAATTCTGTGATATAAAGGCCAAATCACATATCGTGATACTACATGAAGCAGTATCGAAATATTGGTAAAAACGAATATATTTACGTAAAATCACACTACATGAAAAACGTGAAAAAAGTCACTATTATACCAAATTTGAGGATTTTAACTTCAAATCATAGAACGAGGTTTCGTAATATTTAGATCCAAGAAAAGACATATGACAATGTTGTTTCTAATACAAATGATATAAATCAATGTGTTTTCATTAGAATTAACTAAAATGATCATGATTTTCGGCGTATATTACCGATGGAAGATGTATTCGTAAAACCACTCTAATCCGGCTGAAACATCGATATATGCAATAAAAACAGAACTTCTCCCCTTTTCAATATCTTACTCAGTATTTTAACGAGAAACAAATAGTTGATTGAAAATGTAGTATATATTGTTAATTTCTGATCAATTATATGTTTGCATCATTTATATCGTATATTTAATGAATTAGTAACAATAAACTGAAAATTCACAAAAACATGGAAAAACGGCAAAAAATTGCCTATTTCGATGATATTTTCTTTAAATCACATCAAGGAAAAAGGGATGATAAACGTCAAAATATTGCTAAATTTGATGATTTTTACCACAAAACCAAACGCAAGAAAACTTGCTTGAAATGCAATATTATGCGAAATTCTGTGATTTGAAGGCCAAATCACATATCGTGATACTACATGAAGTAGTATCGAAATATTGGTTAAAAAGAATATATTTACGTAAAATCACACTACATGAAAAACGTGAAAAAGTCACTATTTTACCAAATTTGAGGATTTTAACTTCAAATCATAGAACGAGGTTTCGTAATATTTAGATCCAAGAAAAGACACATGACAATGTTGTTTCCAATTCAAATGATATAAATCAATGTGTTTTCGTTAGAATTAACTAAAATGATCATGATTTTCTGCGTATATTATTGATGGAAGATGTATACGTAAAACCACTCTACTCCGGCTGAAACATCGATATATGCAATAAAAACAGAACTTCTCCCCTTTTCAATATCTTACTCAGTATTTTAACGAGAAACAAATAGTTGATTGAAAATCAACTATTTATTGTTTATTTATATTTATTTATATTTATTGTTAATTTCTGATCAATTATATGTGTGCATCATTTATATCGTATATTTAATGAATTAGTAACAATAAACTGAAAATTTACAAAAACGTGGAAAAACGGCAAAAAATTGCCTAATTCGATGATATTTTCTTTAAATCACATCAAGGAAAAAGGGATGATAAACGTCAAAATATTGCTAAATTCGATGATTTTAAGTACAAAACAAAACGCAAGAAAACTTGCTTAAAATGCAATATTATGCAAAATTCTGAGATTTGAAGGCCAAATCACATATCGTGATACTACATGAAGTAGTATCGAAATATTGGTAAAAACGAATATATTTACGTAAAATAACACTACATGAAAAACGAGAAAAAAGTCACATTTTACCAAATTTGACGATTTTAACTTTAAATCATAGAGCGAGGTTTCGTATTATTTAGATCCAAGAAAAGACATGACAATTTTGCTCCAATACAAATGATAAAAACCAATGTGTTTTCATAAGAATTAACTAAAATGATCCTGATTTTCCGCTTATATTACAGATGGAAGATGTACACGTAAAACCGCTCTAATCCGGCTGAAACGTCGATATATGCAATAAAAACAGAACTTCTCCCCTTTGCAATATCTTAATCAGTATTTTTAACGAGAAACAAATAGTTGATTGAAAATGAAGTATTTATTGTTAATTTCTAATCAATTATGTGTTTGCATCATTTATATCGTATATTTAATGAATTAATAACAATAAACTGAAAATTCACAAAAACGTGGAAAAACGGCAAAATATTGCCTATTTCGATAATATTTTCATTAAATCACATAGACGAAATGAGGATGATAAACGTGAAAATATTGCTAAATTTGATGATTTTTAGTACAAAACCAAACGCAAGAAAACTTGCTTGAAATGCAATATTATGCGAAATTCTGTGATTTGAAGGCCAAATCACATATCGTGATACTACATGAAGTAGTATCGAAATATTGGTAAAAACGAATATATTTACGTAAAATCACACTACATGAAAAACGTGAAAAAAGTCACTATTTTACCAAATTTGAGGATTTTAACTTCAAATCATAGAACGAGGTTTCGTAATATTTAGATCCAAGAAAAGACATATGACAATGTTGTTTCCAATACAAATGATATAAATCAATGTGTTTTCATTAGAATTAACTAAAATGATCCTGATTTTCCGCTTATATTACAGATGGAAGATGTACACGTAAAACCGCTCTAATCCGGCTGAAACGTCGATATATGCAATAAAAACAGTACTTCTCCCCCTTTTCAATATCTTAATCAGTATTTTTAACGAGAAACAAATAGTTGATTGAAAATGAAGTATTTATTGTTAATTTCTAATCAATTATGTGTTTGCATCATTTATATCGTATATATAATGAATTAATAACAATAAACAGAAAATTCACAAAAACGTGGAAAAACGGCAAAATATTGCCTATTTCGATAATATTGTTATTAAATCACATAAAGGAAATGAAGATGATAAAAGTGAAAATATTGCTAAATTTGATGATTTTTAGTACAAAACCAAACGCAAGAAAACTTGCTTGAAATGCAATATTATGCGAAATTCTGTGATTTGAAGGCCAAATCACATATCGTGATACTACATGAAGTAGTATCGAAATATTGGTAAAAACGAATATATTTACGTAAAATCACACTACATGAAAAATGTGAAAAAAGTCACTATTATACCAAATTTGAGAATTTTAACATCAAATCATAGAACGAGGTTTCGTAATATTTAGATCCAAGAAAAGACATGACAATGTTGTTTCCAATACAAATTATATAAATCAATGTGTTTTCATTAGAATTAACTAAAATGATCCTGATTTTCCGCTTATATTACAGATGGAAGATGTACACGTAAAACCGCTCTAATCCGGCTGAAACGTCGATATATGCAATAAAAACAGAACTTCTCCCCTTTTCAATATCTTAATCAGTATTTTTTAACGAGAAACAAATATTTGATTGAAAATGAAGTATTTATTGATAATTTCTAATCAATTATGTGTTTGCATCATTTATATCGTATATTTAATGAATTAATAACAATAAACTGAAAATTCACAAAAACGTGGAAAAACGGCAAAATATTGCCTAATTCGATGATATTTTCTTTAAATCACATAAAGGAAATGAGGATGATAAACGTCAAAATATTGCTAAATTTGATGATTTTTACTACAAAACCAAACGCAAGAAAACTTGCTTGAAATGCAATATTATGCGAAATTCTGTGATTTTAAGGCCAAATCACATATCGTGATACTACATGAAGTAGTATCGAAATATTGGTTAAAACGAATATATTTACGTAAAATCACACTACATGAAAAACGTGAAAAAAGTCACTATTTTACCAAATTTGAGGATTTTAACTTGAAATCATAGAACGAGGTTTCGTAATATTTAGATCCAAGAAAAGACATATGACAATGTTGTTTCCAATACAAATGATATAAATCAATGTGTTTTCATTAGAATTAGCTAAAATGATCCTGATTTTCCGCTTATATTACAGATGGAAGATGTATACGTAAAGCCACTCTAATCCGGCTGAAACATCGATATATGCAATAAAAACAGAACTTCTCCCCTTTTCAATATCTTACTTAGTATTTTAACGAGAAACAAATAGTTGATTGAAAATGAAGTATTTATTGTTAATTTCTGATCAATTATATGTTTGCATCATTTATATCGTATATTTAATGAATTAGTAACAATAAACTGAAAATTCACAAAAACGTGGAAAAACGGCAAAAAATTGCCTAATTCGATGATATTTTCTTTAAATCACATCAAGGAAAAAGGGATGATAAACGTCAAAATATTGCTAAATTCGATGATTTTAAGTACAAAACAAAACGCAAGAAAACCTGCTTAAAATGCAATATTATGCAAAATTCTGAGATTTGAAGGCCAAATCACATATCGTGATACGACATGAAGTAGTATCGAAATATTGGTAAAAACGAATATATTTACGTAAAATAACACTACATGAAAAACGAGAAAAAAGTCACATTTTACCAAATTTGACGATTTTAACTTTAAATCATAGAGCGAGGTTTCGTATTATTTAGATCCAAGAAAAGACATGACAATTTTGCTCCAATACAAATGATAAAAACCAATGTGTTTTCATAAGAATTAACTAAAATGATCCTGATTTTCCGCTTATATTACAGATGGAAGATGTACACGTAAAACCGCTCTAATCCGGCTGAAACGTCGATATATGCAATAAAAACAGAACTTCTCCCCTTTTCAATATCTTAATTGAAATTTTTTTCAATTAAGTATTTCAATATCAGTATTTTTAAGGAAACAAATATTTAATTGAAAATGAAGTATTTATTGTTAATTTCTAATCAATTATGTGTTTGCATCATTTATATCGTGTATTTAATGAATTAATAACAATAAACTGAAAATTCACAAAAACGTGGAAAAACGGCAAAATATTGCCTATTTCGATAATATTTTCATTAAATCACATAAAGGAAATAAAGATGATAAAAGTGAAAATATTGCTAAATTTGATGATTTTTAGTACAAAACCAAACGCAAGAAAACTTGCTTGAAATGCAATATTATGCGAAATTCTGTGATATAAAGGCCAAATCACATATCGTGATACTACATGAAGCAGTATCGAAATATTGGTAAAAACGAATATATTTACGTAAAATCACACTACATGAAAAACGTGAAAAAAGTCACTATTATACCAAATTTGAGGATTTTAACTTCAAATCATAGAACGAGGTTTCGTAATATTTAGATCCAAGAAAAGACATATGACAATGTTGTTTCTAATACAAATGATATAAATCAATGTGTTTTCATTAGAATTAACTAAAATGATCATGATTTTCGGCGTATATTACCGATGGAAGATGTATTCGTAAAACCACTCTAATCCGGCTGAAACATCGATATATGCAATAAAAACAGAACTTCTCCCCTTTTCAATATCTTACTCAGTATTTTAACGAGAAACAAATAGTTGATTGAAAATGTAGTATATATTGTTAATTTCTGATCAATTATATGTTTGCATCATTTATATCGTATATTTAATGAATTAGTAACAATAAACTGAAAATTCACAAAAACATGGAAAAACGGCAAAAAATTGCCTATTTCGATGATATTTTCTTTAAATCACATCAAGGAAAAAGGGATGATAAACGTCAAAATATTGCTAAATTTGATGATTTTTACTACAAAACCAAACGCAAGAAAACTTGCTTGAAATGCAATATTATGCGAAATTCTGTGATTTGAAGGCCAAATCACATATCGTGATACTACATGAAGTAGTATCGAAATATTGGTTAAAAAGAATATATTTACGTAAAATCACACTACATGAAAAACGTGAAAAAGTCACTATTTTACCAAATTTGAGGATTTTAACTTCAAATCATAGAACGAGGTTTCGTAATATTTAGATCCAAGAAAAGACACATGACAATGTTGTTTCCAATTCAAATGATATAAATCAATGTGTTTTCGTTAGAATTAACTAAAATGATCATGATTTTCTGCGTATATTATTGATGGAAGATGTATACGTAAAACCACTCTACTCCGGTTGAAACATCGATATATGCAATAAAAACAGAACTTCTCCCCTTTTCAATATCTTACTCAGTATTTTAACGAGAAACAAATAGTTGATTGAAAATCAACTATTTATTGTTTATTTATATTTATTTATATTTATTGTTAATTTCTGATCAATTATATGTGTGCATCATTTATATCGTATATTTAATGAATTAGTAACAATAAACTGAAAATTTACAAAAACGTGGAAAAACGGCAAAAAATTGCCTAATTCGATGATATTTTCTTTAAATCACATCAAGGAAAAAGGGATGATAAACGTCAAAATATTGCTAAATTCGATGATTTTAAGTACAAAACAAAACGCAAGAAAACTTGCTTAAAATGCAATATTATGCAAAATTCTGAGATTTGAAGGCCAAATCACATATCGTGATACTACATGAAGTAGTATCGAAATATTGGTAAAAACGAATATATTTACGTAAAATAACACTACATGAAAAACGAGAAAAAAGTCACATTTTACCAAATTTGACGATTTTAACTTTAAATCATAGAGCGAGGTTTCGTATTATTTAGATCCAAGAAAAGACATGACAATTTTGCTCCAATACAAATGATAAAAACCAATGTGTTTTCATAAGAATTAACTAAAATGATCCTGATTTTCCGCTTATATTACAGATGGAAGATGTACACGTAAAACCGCTCTAATCCGGCTGAAACGTCGATATATGCAATAAAAACAGAACTTCTCCCCTTTGCAATATCTTAATCAGTATTTTTAACGAGAAACAAATAGTTGATTGAAAATGAAGTATTTATTGTTAATTTCTAATCAATTATGTGTTTGCATCATTTATATCGTATATTTAATGAATTAATAACAATAAACTGAAAATTCACAAAAACGTGGAAAAACGGCAAAATATTGCCTATTTCGATAATATTTTCATTAAATCACATAGAGGAAATGAGGATGATAAACGTGAAAATATTGCTAAATTTGATGATTTTTAGTACAAAACCAAACGCAAGAAAACTTGCTTGAAATGCAATATTATGCGAAATTCTGTGATTTGAAGGCCAAATCACATATCGTGATACTACATGAAGTAGTATCGAAATATTGGTAAAAACGAATATATTTACGTAAAATCACACTACATGAAAAACGTGAAAAAAGTCACTATTTTACCAAATTTGAGGATTTTAACTTCAAATCATAGAACGAGGTTTCGTAATATTTAGATCCAAGAAAAGACATATGACAATGTTGTTTCCAATACAAATGATATAAATCAATGTGTTTTCATTAGAATTAACTAAAATGATCCTGATTTTCCGCTTATATTACAGATGGAAGATGTACACGTAAAACCGCTCTAATCCGGCTGAAACGTCGATATATGCAATAAAAACAGTACTTCTCCCCCTTTTCAATATCTTAATCAGTATTTTTAACGAGAAACAAATAGTTGATTGAAAATGAAGTATTTATTGTTAATTTCTAATCAATTATGTGTTTGCATCATTTATATCGTATATATAATGAATTAATAACAATAAACAGAAAATTCACAAAAACGTGGAAAAACGGCAAAATATTGCCTATTTCGATAATATTGTTATTAAATCACATAAAGGAAATGAAGATGATAAAAGTGAAAATATTGCTAAATTTGATGATTTTTAGTACAAAACCAAACGCAAGAAAACTTGCTTGAAATGCAATATTATGCGAAATTCTGTGATTTGAAGGCCAAATCACATATCGTGATACTACATGAAGTAGTATCGAAATATTGGTAAAAACGAATATATTTACGTAAAATCACACTACATGAAAAATGTGAAAAAGTCACTATTATACCAAATTTGAGAATTTTAACATCAAATCATAGAACGAGGTTTCGTAATATTTAGATCCAAGAAAAGACATGACAATGTTGTTTCCAATACAAATTATATAAATCAATGTGTTTTCATTAGAATTAACTAAAATGATCCTGATTTTCCGCTTATATTACAGATGGAAGATGTACACGTAAAACCGCTCTAATCCGGCTGAAACGTCGATATATGCAATAAAAACAGAACTTCTCCCCTTTTCAATATCTTAATCAGTATTTTTTAACGAGAAACAAATATTTGATTGAAAATGAAGTATTTATTGTTAATTTCTAATCAATTATGTGTTTGCATCATTTATATCGTATATTTAATGAATTAATAACAATAAACTGAAAATTCACAAAAACGTGGAAAAACGGCAAAATATTGCCTAATTCGATGATATTTTCTTTAAATCACATAAAGGAAATGAGGATGATAAACGTCAAAATATTGCTAAATTTGATGATTTTTACTACAAAACCAAACGCAAGAAAACTTGCTTGAAATGCAATATTATGCGAAATTCTGTGATTTTAAGGCCAAATCACATATCGTGATACTACATGAAGTAGTATCGAAATATTGGTTAAAACGAATATATTTACGTAAAATCACACTACATGAAAAACGTGAAAAAAGTCACTATTTTACCAAATTTGAGGATTTTAACTTGAAATCATAGAACGAGGTTTCGTAATATTTAGATCCAAGAAAAGACATATGACAATGTTGTTTCCAATACAAATGATATAAATCAATGTGTTTTCATTAGAATTAGCTAAAATGATCCTGATTTTCCGCTTATATTACAGATGGAAGATGTATACGTAAAGCCACTCTAATCCGGCTGAAACATCGATATATGCAATAAAAACAGAACTTCTCCCCTTTTCAATATCTTACTCAGTATTTTAACGAGAAACAAATAGTTGATTGAAAATGAAGTATTTATTGTTAATTTCTGATCAATTATATGTTTGCATCATTTATATCGTATATTTAATGAATTAGTAACAATAAACTGAAAATTCACAAAAACGTGGAAAAACGGCAAAATATTAACTAATTCGATATTTTCTTTAAATCACATCAACGAAAAGGGGATGATAAACGTCAAAATATTGCTAAATTCGATGATTTTAAGTACAAAACAAAACGCAAGAAAACTTGCTTAAAATACAATATTATGCAAAATTCTGAGATTTGAAGGCCAAATCACATATCGTGATACTACATGAAGTAGTATCGAAATATTGGTAAAAACGAATATATTTACGTAAAATCACACTACATGAAAAACGAGAAAAAAGTCACATTTTACCAAATTTGACGATTTTAACTTTAAATCATAGAGCGAGGTTTCGTATTATTTAGATCCAAGAAAAGACATGACAATTTTGCTCCAATACAAATGATAAAAATCAATGTGTTTTCATAAGAATTAACTAAAATGATCCTGATTTTCCGCTTATATTACAGATGGAAGATGTACACGTAAAACCGCTCTAATCCGGCTGAAACGTCGATATATGCAATAAAAACAGAACTTCTCCCCTTTTCAATATGTTAATCAGTATTTAAACGAGAAACAAATAGTTGATTGAAAATGAAGTATTTAATGTTAATTTCTAATCAATTATGTGTTTGCATCATTTTTTCCGTATATTTAATGAATTAATAACAATAAACTGAATATTCACAAAAACGTGGAAAAACGGTAAAATATTGCCTAATTCGATGATATTTTCTTTATATCACAAAAAGGAAAAGAGGATGATATAAGTGAAAATATTGCTAAATTTGATGATTTTTAGTACAAAACCAAACGCAAGAAAACTTGCTTGAAATGCAATATTATACGAAATTCTGTGATATGAAGGCCAAATCACATATCGTGATACTACATGAAGCAGTATCGAAATATTGGTAAAAACGAATATATTTACGTAAAATCACACTACATGAAAAACGTGAAAAAATCACTATTTTACCAACTTTGAGGATTTTAACTTCAAATCATAGAACGAGGTTTCGTATTATTTAGATCCAAGATATGACAATGTTGTTTCCAATACAAATGATAAAAATCAATGTGTTTTCATTAGAATTAACTAAAATGATCCTGATTTTCCGCTTATATTACAGATGGAAGATGTACACGTAAAACCGCTCTAATCCGGCTGAAACGTCGATATATGCAATAAAAACAGAACTTCTCCCCGTTGCAATATCTTAATCAGTATCTTTAACGAGAAACAAATAGTTGATTGAATATGAAGTATTTATTGTTAATTTCTAATCAATTATATGTTTGCATCATTTATATCGTATATTTAATGAATTAATAACAATAAACTGAAAATTCACAAAAACGTGGAAAAACGGCAAAATATTGCCTATTTCGATAATATTTTCATTAAATCACATAGAGGAAATGAGGATGATAAACGTGAAAATATTGCTAAATTTGATGATTTTTAGTACAAAACCAAACGCAAGAAAACTTGCTTGAAATGCAATATTATGCGAAATTCTGTGATTTGAAGGCCAAATCACATATCGTGATACTACATGAAGTAGTATCGAAATATTGGTAAAAACGAATATATTTACGTAAAATCACACTACATGAAAAACGTGAAAAAAGTCACTATTATACCAAATTTGAGAATTTTAACATCAAATCATAGAACGAGGTTTCGTAATATTTAGATCCAAGAAAAGACATGACAATGTTGTTTCCAATACAAATCATATAAATCAATGTGTTTTCATTAGAATTAACTAAAATGATCCTGATTTTCCGCTTATATTACAGATGGAAGATGTACACGTAAAACCGCTCTAATCCGGCTGAAACGTCGATATATGCAATAAAAACAGAACTTCTCCCCTTTTCAATATCTTAATTGAAATTTTTTTCAATTAAGTATTTCAATATCAGTATTTTTAACGAAACAAATATTTGATTGAAAATGAAGTATTTATTGTTAATTTCTAATCAATTATGTGTTTGCATCATTTATATCGTGTATTTAATGAATTAATAACAATAAACTGAAAATTCACAAAAACGTGGAAAAACGGCAAAATATTGCCTATTTCGATAATATTTTCATTAAATCACATAAAGGAAATAAAGATGATAAAAGTGAAAATATTGCTAAATTTGATGATTTTTAGTACAAAACCAAACGCAAGAAAACTTGCTTGAAATGCAATATTATGCGAAATTCTGTGATATAAAGGCCAAATCACATATCGTGATACTACATGAAGCAGTATCGAAATATTGGTAAAAACGAATATATTTACGTAAAATCACACTACATGAAAAACGTGAAAAAAGTCACTATTATACCAAATTTGAGGATTTTAACTTCAAATCATAGAACGAGGTTTCGTAATATTTAGATCCAAGAAAAGACATATGACAATGTTGTTTCTAATACAAATGATATAAATCAATGTGTTTTCATTAGAATTAACTAAAATGATCATGATTTTCGGCGTATATTACCGATGGAAGATGTATACGTAAAACCACTCTAATCCGGCTGAAACATCGATATATGCAATAAAAACAGAACTTCTCCCCTTTTCAATATCTTACTCAGTATTTTAACGAGAAACAAATAGTTGATTGAAAATGTAGTATATATTGTTAATTTCTGATCAATTATATGTTTGCATCATTTATATCGTATATTTAATGAATTAGTAACAATAAACTGAAAATTCACAAAAACATGGAAAAACGGCAAAAAATTGCCTATTTCGATGATATTTTCTTTAAATCACATCAAGGAAAAAGGGATGATAAACGTCAAAATATTGCTAAATTTGATGATTTTTACTACAAAACCAAACGCAAGAAAACTTGCTTGAAATGCAATATTATGCGAAATTCTGTGATTTGAAGGCCAAATCACATATCGTGATACTACATGAAGTAGTATCGAAATATTGGTTAAAAAGAATATATTTACGTAAAATCACACTACATGAAAAACGTGAAAAAAGTCACTATTTTACCAAATTTGAGGATTTTAACTTCAAATCATAGAACGAGGTTTCGTAATATTTAGATCCAAGAAAAGACACATGACAATGTTGTTTCCAATTCAAATGATATAAATCAATGTGTTTTCGTTAGAATTAACTAAAATGATCATGATTTTCTGCGTATATTACCGATGGAAGATGTATACGTAAAACCACTCTACTCCGGCTGAAACATCGATATATGCAATAAAAACAGAACTTCTCCCCTTTTCAATATCTTACTCAGTATTTTAACGAGAAACAAATAGTTGATTGAAAATGTAGTATTTATTGTTAATTTCTGATCAATTATATGTGTGCATCATTTATATCGTATATTTAATGAATTAGTAACAATAAACTGAAAATTTACAAAAACGTGGAAAAACGGCAAAAAATTGCCTAATTCGATGATATTTTCTTTAAATCACATCAAGGAAAAAGGGATGATAAACGTCAAAATATTGCTAAATTCGATGATTTTAAGTACAAAACAAAACGCAAGAAAACTTGCTTAAAATGCAATATTATGCAAAATTCTGAGATTTGAAGGCCAAATCACATATCGTGATACTACATGAAGTAGTATCGAAATATTGGTAAAAACGAATATATTTACGTAAAATAACACTACATGAAAAACGAGAAAAAAGTCACATTTTACCAAATTTGACGATTTTAACTTTAAATCATAGAGCGAGGTTTCGTATTATTTAGATCCAAGAAAGGCATGACAATTTTGCTCAAATACAAATGATAAAAACCAATGTGTTTTCATAAGAATTAACTAAAATGATCCTGATTTTCCACTTATATTACAGATGGAAGATGTACACGTAAAACCGCTCTAATCCGGCTGAAACGTCGATATATGCAATAAAAACAGAACTTCTCCCCTTTTCAATATGTTAATCAGTATTTAAACGAGAAACAAATAGTTGATTGAAAATGAAGTATTTAATGTTAATTTCTAATCAATTATGTGTTTGCATCATTTTTTCCGTATATTTAATGAATTAATAACACTAAACTGAATATTCACAAAAACGTGGAAAAACGGTAAAATATTGCCTAATTCGATGATATTTTCTTTATATCACAAAAAGGAAAAGAGGATGATAAAAGTGAAAATATTGCTAAATTTGATGATTTTTAGTACAAAACCAAACGCAAGAAAACTTGCTTGAAATGCAATATTATGCGAAATTCTGTGATATGAAGGCCAAATCACATATCGTGATACTACATGAAGCAGTATCGAAATATTGGTAAAAACGAATATATTTACGTAAAATCACACTACATGAAAAACGTGAAAAAATCACTATTTTACCAACTTTGAGGATTTTAACTTCAAATCATAGAACAAGATTTCGTATTATTTAGATCCAAGATATGACAATGTTGTTTCCAATACAAATGATAAAAATCAATGTGTTTTCATTAGAATTAACTAAAATGATCCTGATTTTCCGCTTATATTACAGATGGAAGATGTACACGTAAAACCGCTCTAATCCGGCTGAAACGTCGATATATGCAATAAAAACAGAACTTCTCCCCTTTGCAATATCTTAATCAGTATTTTTAACGAGAAACAAATAGTTGATTGAAAATGAAGTATTTATTGTTAATTTCTAATCAATTATGTGTTTGCATCATTTATATCGTATATTTAATGAATTAATAACAATAATCTGAAAATTCACAAAAACGTGGAAAAACGGCAAAATATTGCCTATTTCGATAATATTTTCATTAAATCACATAGAGGAAATGAGGATGATAAACGTGAAAATATTGCTAAATTTGATGATTTTTAGTACAAAACCAAACGCAAGAAAACTTGCTTGAAATGCAATATTATGCGAAATTCTGTGATTTGAAGGCCAAATCACATATCGTGATACTACATGAAGTAGTATCGAAATATTGGTAAAAACGAATATATTTACGTAAAATCACACTACATGAAAAACGTGAAAAAAGTCACTATTTTACCAAATTTGAGGATTTTAACTTCAAATCATAGAACGAGGTTTCGTAATATTTAGATCCAAGAAAAGACATATGACAATGTTGTTTCCAATACAAATGATATAAATCAATGTGTTTTCATTAGAATTAACTAAAATGATCCTGATTTTCCGCTTATATTACAGATGGAAGATGTACACGTAAAACCGCTCTAATCCGGCTGAGACGTCGATATATGCAATAAAAACAGTACTTCTCCCCCTTTTCAATATCTTAATCAGTATTTTTAACGAGAAACAAATAGTTGATTGAAAATGAAGTATTTATTGTTAATTTCTAATCAATTATGTGTTTGCATCATTTATATCGTATATATAATGAATTAATAACAATAAACAGAAAATTCACAAAAACGTTGAAAAACGGCAAAATATTGCCTATTTCGATTATATTGTTATTAAATCACATAAAGGAAATGAAGATGATAAAAGTGAAAATATTGCTAAATTTGATGATTTTTAGTACAAAACCAAACGCAAGAAAACTTGCTTGAAATGCAATATTATGCGAAATTCTGTGATTTGAAGGCCAAATCACATATCGTGATACTACATGAAGTAGTATCGAAATATTGGTAAAAACGAATATATTTACGTAAAATCACACTACATGAAAAATGTGAAAAAAGTCACTATTATACCAAATTTGAGAATTTTAACATCAAATCATAGAACGAGGTTTCGTAATATTTAGATCCAAGAAAAGACATGACAATGTTGTTTCCAATACAAATTATATAAATCAATGTGTTTTCATTAGAATTAACTAAAATGATCCTGATTTTCCGCTTATATTACAGATGGAAGATGTACACGTAAAACCGCTCTAATCCGGCTGAAACGTCGATATATGCAATAAAAACAGAACTTCTCCCCTTTTCAATATCTTAATCAGTATTTTTAACGAGAAACAAATATTTGATTGAAAATGAAGTATTTATTGTTAATTTCTAATCAATTATGTGTTTGCATCATTTATATCGTATATTTAATGAATTAATAACAATAAACTGAAAATTCACAAAAACGTGGAAAAACGGCAAAATATTGCCTAATTCGATGATATTTTCTTTAAATCACATAAAGGAAATGAGGATGATAAACGTCAAAATATTGCTAAATTTGATGATTTTTACTACAAAACCAAACGCAAGAAAACTTGCTTGAAATGCAATATTATGCGAAATTCTGTGATTTTAAGGCCAAATCACATATCGTGATACTACATGAAGTAGTATCGAAATATTGGTTAAAACGAATATATTTACGTAAAATCACACTACATGAAAAACGTGAAAAAAGTCACTATTTTACCAAATTTGAGGATTTTAACTTGAAATCATAGAACGAGGTTTCGTAATATTTAGATCCAAGAAAAGACATATGACAATGTTGTTTCCAATACAAATGATATAAATCAATGTGTTTTCATTAGAATTAGCTAAAATGATCCTGATTTTCCGCTTATATTACAGATGGAAGATGTATACGTAAAGCCACTCTAATCCGGCTGAAACATCGATATATGCAATAAAAACAGAACTTCTCCCCTTTTCAATATGTTAATCAGTATTTAAACGAGAAACAAATAGTTGATTGAAAATGAAGTATTTAATGTTAATTTCTAATCAATTATGTGTTTGCATCATTTTTTCCGTATATTTAATGAATTAATAACAATAAACTGAATATTCACAAAAACGTGGAAAAACGGTAAAATATTGCCTAATTCGATGATATTTTCTTTATATCACAAAAAGGAAAAGAGGATGATATAAGTGAAAATATTGCTAAATTTGATGATTTTTAGTACAAAACCAAACGCAAGAAAACTTGCTTGAAATGCAATATTATACGAAATTCTGTGATATGAAGGCCAAATCACATATCGTGATACTACATGAAGCAGTATCGAAATATTGGTAAAAACGAATATATTTACGTAAAATCACACTACATGAAAAACGTGAAAAAATCACTATTTTACCAACTTTGAGGATTTTAACTTCAAATCATAGAACGAGGTTTCGTATTATTTAGATCCAAGATATGACAATGTTGTTTCCAATACAAATGATAAAAATCAATGTGTTTTCATTAGAATTAACTAAAATGATCCTGATTTTCCGCTTATATTACAGATGGAAGATGTACACGTAAAACCGCTCTAATCCGGCTGAAACGTCGATATATGCAATAAAAACAGAACTTCTCCCCGTTGCAATATCTTAATCAGTATCTTTAACGAGAAACAAATAGTTGATTGAAAATGAAGTATTTATTGTTAATTTCTAATCAATTATATGTTTGCATCATTTATATCGTATATTTAATGAATTAATAACAATAAACTGAAAATTCACAAAAACGTGGAAAAACGGCAAAATATTGCCTATTTCGATAATATTTTCATTAAATCACATAGAGGAAATGAGGATGATAAACGTGAAAATATTGCTAAATTTGATGATTTTTAGTACAAAACCAAACGCAAGAAAACTTGCTTGAAATGCAATATTATGCGAAATTCTGTGATTTGAAGGCCAAATCACATATCGTGATACTACATGAAGTAGTATCGAAATATTGGTAAAAACGAATATATTTACGTAAAATCACACTACATGAAAAACGTGAAAAAAGTCACTATTATACCAAATTTGAGAATTTTAACATCAAATCATAGAACGAGGTTTCGTAATATTTAGATCCAAGAAAAGACATGACAATGTTGTTTCCAATACAAATCATATAAATCAATGTGTTTTCATTAGAATTAACTAAAATGATCCTGATTTTCCGCTTATATTACAGATGGAAGATGTACACGTAAAACCGCTCTAATCCGGCTGAAACGTCGATATATGCAATAAAAACAGAACTTCTCCCCTTTTCAATATCTTAATTGAAATTTTTTTCAATTAAGTATTTCAATATCAGTATTTTTAACGAAACAAATATTTGATTGAAAATGAAGTATTTATTGTTAATTTCTAATCAATTGCATCATTTATATCGTGTATTTAATGAATTAATAACAATAAACTGAAAATTCACAAAAACGTGGAAAAACGGCAAAATATTGCCTATTTCGATAATATTTTCATTAAATCACATAAAGGAAATAAAGATGATAAAAGTGAAAATATTGCTAAATTTGATGATTTTTAGTACAAAACCAAACGCAAGAAAACTTGCTTGAAATGCAATATTATGCGAAATTCTGTGATTTAAAGGCCAAATCACATATCGTGATACTACATGAAGCAGTATCGAAATATTGGTAAAAACGAATATATTTACGTAAAATCACACTACATGAAAAACGTGAAAAAAGTCACTATTATACCAAATTTGAGGATTTTAACTTCAAATCATAGAACGAGGTTTCGTAATATTTAGATCCAAGAAAAGACATATGACAATGTTGTTTCTAATACAAATGATATAAATCAATGTGTTTTCATTAGAATTAACTAAAATGATCATGATTTTCGGCGTATATTACCGATGGAAGATGTATACGTAAAACCACTCTAATCCGGCTGAAACATCGATATATGCAATAAAAACAGAACTTCTCCCCTTTTCAATATCTTACTCAGTATTTTAACGAGAAACAAATAGTTGATTGAAAATGTAGTATATATTGTTAATTTCTGATCAATTATATGTTTGCATCATTTATATCGTATATTTAATGAATAAGTAACAATAAACTGAAAATTCACAAAAACATGGAAAAACGGCAAAAAATTGCCTAATTCGATGAAATTTTCTTTAAATCACATCAAGGAAAAAGGGATGATAAACGTCAAAATATTGCTAAATTTGATGATTTTTACTACAAAACCAAACACAAGAAAACTTGCTTAAAATGCAATATTATGCGAAATTCTGAGATTTGAAGGCCAAATCACGTATCGTGATACTACATGAAGTAGTATCGAAATATTGGTAAAAACGAATATATTTACGTAAAATCACACTACATGAAAAACGTGAAAAAAGTCACTATTATACCAAATTTGAGAATTTTAACATCAAATCATAGAACGAGGTTTCGTAATATTTAGATCCAAGAAAAGACATTACAATGTTGTTTCCAATACAAATGATATAAATCAATGTGTTTTCATTAGAATTAACTAAAATGATCCTGATTTTCCGCTTATATTACAGATGGAAGATGTACACGTAAAACCGCTCTAATCCGGCTGAAACGTCGATATATGCAATAAAAACAGAACTTCTCCCCTTTTCAATATCTTAATCAGTATTTTTAACGAGAAACAAATATTTGATTGAAAATGAAGTATTTATTGTTAATTTCTAATCAATTATGTGTTTGCATCATTTCTATCGTATATTTAATGAATTAATAACAATAAACTGAAAATTCACAAAAACGTGGAAAAACGGCAAAATATTGCCTAATTCGATGATATTTTCTTTATATCACATAAAGGAAATGAGGATGATAAACGTCAAAATATTGCTAAATTTGATGATTTTTACTACAAAACCAAACGCAAGAAAACTTGCTTGAAATGCAATATTATGCGAAATTCTGTGATTTGAAGGCCAAATCACATATCGTGATACTACATGAAGTAGTATCGAAATATTGGTTAAAACGAATATATTTACGTAAAATCACACTACATGAAAAACGTGAAAAAAGTCACTATTTTACCAAATTTGAGGATTTTAACTTCAAATCATAGAACGAGGTTTCGTAATATTTAGATCCAAGAAAAGACATATGACAATGTTGTTTCCAATACAAATGATATAAATCAATGTGTTTTCGTTAGAATTAACTAAAATGATCATGATTTTCGGCGTATATTACCGATGGAAGATGTATACGTAAAACCACTCTAATCCGGCTGAAACATCGATATATGCAATAAAAACAGAACTTCTCCCCTTTTCAATATCTTACTCAGTATTTTAACGAGAAACAAATAGTTGATTGAAAATGTAGTATATATTGTTAATTTCTGATCAATTATATGTTTGCATCATTTATATCGTATATTTAATGAATTAGTAACAATAAACTGAAAATTCACAAAAACGTGGAAAAACGGCAAAAAATTGCCTAATTCGATGATATTTTCTTTAAATCACATCAAAGAAAAAGGGATGATAAACGTCAAAATATTGCTAAATTCGATGATTTTAAGTACAAAACAAAACGCAAGAAAACTTGCTTAAAATACAATATTATGCAAAATTCTGAGATTTGAAGGCCAAATCACATATCGTGATACTACATGAAGTAGTATCGAAATATTGGTAAAAACGAATATATTTACGTAAAATCACACTACATGAAAAACGAGAAAAAAGTCACATTTTACCAAATTTGACGATTTTAACTTTAAATCATAGAGCGAGGTTTCGTATTATTTAGATCCAAGAAAAGACATGACAATTTTGCTCCAATACAAATGATAAAAATCAATGTGTTTTCATAAGAATTAACTAAAATGATCCTGATTTTCCGCTTATATTACAGATGGAAGATGTACACGTAAAACCGCTCTAATCCGGCTGAAACGTCGATATATGCAATAAAAACAGAACTTCTCTCCTTTTCAATATGTTAATCAGTATTTAAACGAGAAACAAATAGTTGATTGAAATGAAGTATTTAATGTTAATTTCTAATCAATTATGTGTTTGCATCATTTTTTCCGTATATTTAATGAATTAATAACAATAAACTGAATATTCACAAAAACGTGGAAAAACGGTAAAATATTGCCTAATTCGATGATATTTTCTTTATATCACAAAAAGGAAAAGAGGATGATATAAGTGAAAATATTGCTAAATTTGATGATTTTTAGTACAAAACCAAACGCAAGAAAACTTGCTTGAAATGCAATATTATGCGAAATTCTGTGATATGAAGGCCAAATCACATATCGTGATACTACATGAAGCAGTATCGAAATATTGGTAAAAACGAATATATTTACGTAAAATCACACTACATGAAAAACGTGAAAAAATCACTATTTTACCAACTTTGAGGATTTTAACTTCAAATCATAGAACGAGGTTTCGTATTATTTAGATCCAAGATATGACAATGTTGTTTCCAATACAAATGATAAAAATCAATGTGTTTTCATTAGAATTAACTAAAATGATCCTGATTTTCCGCTTATATTACAGATGGAAGATGTACACGTAAAACCGCTCTAATCCGGCTGAAACGTCGATATATGCAATAAAAACAGAACTTCTCCCCGTTGCAATATCTTAATCAGTATCTTTAACGAGAAACAAATAGTTGATTGAAAATGAAGTATTTATTGTTAATTTCTAATCAATTATATGTTTGCATCATTTATATCGTATATTTAATGAATTAATAACAATAAACTGAAAATTCACAAAAACGTGGAAAAACGGCAAAATATTGCCTATTTCGATAATATTTTCATTAAATCACATAGAGGAAATGAGGATGATAAACGTGAAAATATTGCTGAATTTGATGATTTTTAGTACAAAACCAAACGCAAGAAAACTTGCTTGAAATGCAATATTATGCGAAATTCTGTGATTTGAAGGCCAAATCACATATCGTGATACTACATGAAGTAGTATCGAAATATTGGTAAAAACGAATATATTTACGTAAAATCACACTACATGAAAAACGTGAAAAAAGTCACTATTATACCAAATTTGAGAATTTTAACATCAAATCATAGAACGAGGTTTCGTAATATTTAGATCCAAGAAAAGACATATGACAATGTTGTTTCTAATACAAATGATATAAATCAATGTGTTTTCATTAGAATTAACTAAAATGATCATGATTTTCGGCGTATATTACCGATGGAAGATGTATACGTAAAACCACTCTAATCCGGCTGAAACATCGATATATGCAATAAAAACAGAACTTCTCCCCTTTTCAATATCTTACTCAGTATTTTAACGAGAAACAAATAGTTGATTGAAAATGTAGTATATATTGTTAATTTCTGATCAATTATATGTTTGCATCATTTATATCGTATATTTAATGAATTAGTAACAATAAACTGAAAATTCACAAAAACATGGAAAAACGGCAAAAAATTGCCTAATTCGATGATATTTTCTTTAAATCACATCAAGGAAAAAGGGATGATAAACGTCAAAATATTGCTAAATTTGATGATTTTTACTACAAAACCAAACGCAAGAAAACTTGCTTGAAATGCAATATTATGCGAAATTCTGTGATTTGAAGGCCAAATCACATATCGTGATACTACATGAAGTAGTATCGAAATATTGGTTAAAAAGAATATATTTACGTAAAATCACACTACATGAAAAACGTGAAAAAAGTCACTATTTTACCAAATTTGAGGATTTTAACTTCAAATCATAGAACGAGGTTTCGTAATATTTAGATCCAAGAAAAGACATATGACAATGTTGTTTCCAATTCAAATGATATAAATCAATGTGTTTTCGTTAGAATTAACTAAAATGATCATGATTTTCTGCGTATATTACCGATGGAAGATGTATACGTAAAACCACTCTACTCCGGCTGAAACATCGATATATGCAATAAAAACAGAACTTCTCCCCTTTTCAATATCTTACTCAGTATTTTAACGAGAAACAAATAGTTGATTGAAAATGTAGTATTTATTGTTAATTTCTGATCAATTATATGTGTGCATCATTTATATCGTATATTTAATGAATTAGTAACAATAAACTGAAAATTTACAAAAACGTGGAAAAACGGCAAAAAATTGCCTAATTCGATGATATTTTCTTTAAATCACATCAAGGAAAAAGGGATGATAAACGTCAAAATATTGCTAAATTCGATGATTTTAAGTACAAAACAAAACGCAAGAAAACTTGCTTAAAATGCAATATTATGCAAAATTCTGAGATTTGAAGGCCAAATCACATATCGTGATACTACATGAAGTAGTATCGAAATATTGGTAAAAACGAATATATTTACGTAAAATAACACTACATGAAAAACGAGAAAAAAGTCACATTTTACCAAATTTGACGATTTTAACTTTAAATCATAGAGCGAGGTTTCGTATTATTTAGATCCAAGAAAAGACATGACAATTTTGCTCCAATACAAATGATAAAAACCAATGTGTTTTCATAAGAATTAACTAAAATGATCCTGATTTTCCGCTTATATTACAGATGGAAGATGTACACGTAAAACCGCTCTAATCCGGCTGAAACGTCGATATATGCAATAAAAACAGAACTTCTCCCCTTTTCAATATGTTAATCAGTATTTAAACGAGAAACAAATAGTTGATTGAAAATGAAGTATTTAATGTTAATTTCTAATCAATTATGTGTTTGCATCATTTTTTCCGTATATTTAATGAATTAATAACACTAAACTGAATATTCACAAAAACGTGGAAAAACGGTAAAATATTGCCTAATTCGATGATATTTTCTTTATATCACAAAAAGGAAAAGAGGATGATAAAAGTGAAAATATTGCTAAATTTGATGATTTTTAGTACAAAACCAAACGCAAGAAAACTTGCTTGAAATGCAATATTATGCGAAATTCTGTGATATGAAGGCCAAATCACATATCGTGATACTACATGAAGCAGTATCGAAATATTGGTAAAAACGAATATATTTACGTAAAATCACACTACACGAAAAACGTGAAAAAATCACTATTTTACCAACTTTGAGGATTTTAACTTCAAATCATAGAACAAGATTTCGTATTATTTAGATCCAAGATATGACAATGTTGTTTCCAATACAAATGATAAAAATCAATGTGTTTTCATTAGAATTAACTAAAATGATCCTGATTTTCCGCTTATATTACAGATGGAAGATGTACACGTAAAACCGCTCTAATCCGGCTGAAACGTCGATATATGCAATAAAAACAGAACTTCTCCCCTTTTCAATATCTTAATCAGTATTTTTAACTAGAAACAAATATTTGATTGAAAATGAAGTATTTATTGTTAATTTCTAATCAATTATGTGTTTGCATCATTTATATCGTATATTTAATGAATTAATAACAATAAACTGAAAATTCACAAAAACGTGGAAAAACGGCAAAATATTGCCTAATTCGATGATATTTTCTTTAAATCACATAAAGGAAATGAGGATGATAAACGTCAAAATATTGCTAAATTTGATGATTTTTACTACAAAACCAAACGCAAGAAAACTTGCTTGAAATGCAATATTATGCGAAATTCTGTGATTTTAAGGCCAAATCACATATCGTGATACTACATGAAGTAGTATCGAAATATTGGTTAAAACGAATATATTTACGTAAAATCACACTACATGAAAAACGTGAAAAAAGTCACTATTTTACCAAATTTGAGGATTTTAACTTGAAATCATAGAACGAGGTTTCGTAATATTTAGATCCAAGAAAAGACATATGACAATGTTGTTTCCAATACAAATGATATAAATCAATGTGTTTTCATTAGAATTAGCTAAAATGATCCTGATTTTCCGCTTATATTACAGATGGAAGATGTATACGTAAAGCCACTCTAATCCGGCTGAAACATCGATATATGCAATAAAAACAGAACTTCTCCCCTTTTCAATATCTTACTCAGTATTTTAACGAGAAACAAATAGTTGATTGAAAATGAAGTATTTATGGTTAATTTCTGATCAATTATATGTTTGCATCATTTATATCGTATATTTAATGAATTAATAACAATAAACTGAAAATTCACAAAAACGTGGAAAAACGGCAAAATATTGCCTAATTCGATGATATTTTCTTTATATCACATAAAGGAAATGAGGATGATAAACGTCAAAATATTGCTAAATTTGATGATTTTTACTACAAAACCAAACGCAAGAAAACTTGCTTGAAATGCAATATTATGCGAAATTCTGTGATTTGAAGGCCAAATCACATATCGTGATACTACATGAAGTAGTATCGAAATATTGGTTAAAACGAATATATTTACGTAAAATCACACTACATGAAAAACGTGAAAAAAGTCACTATTTTACCAAATTTGAGGATTTTAACTTCAAATCATAGAACGAGGTTTCGTAATATTTAGATCCAAGAAAAGACATATGACAATGTTGTTTCCAATACAAATGATATAAATCAATGTGTTTTCGTTAGAATTAACTAAAATGATCATGATTTTCGGCGTATATTACCGATGGAAGATGTATACGTAAAACCACTCTAATCCGGCTGAAACATCGATATATGCAATAAAAACAGAACTTCTCCCCTTTTCAATATCTTACTCAGTATTTTAACGAGAAACAAATAGTTGATTGAAAATGTAGTATATATTGTTAATTTCTGATCAATTATATGTTTGCATCATTTATATCGTATATTTAATGAATTAGTAACAATAAACTGAAAATTCACAAAAACGTGGAAAAACGGCAAAAAATTGCCTAATTCGATGATATTTTCTTTAAATCACATCAAAGAAAAAGGGATGATAAACGTCAAAATATTGCTAAATTCGATGATTTTAAGTACAAAACAAAACGCAAGAAAACTTGCTTAAAATACAATATTATGCAAAATTCTGAGATTTGAAGGCCAAATCACATATCGTGATACTACATGAAGTAGTATCGAAATATTGGTAAAAACGAATATATTTACGTAAAATCACACTACATGAAAAACGAGAAAAAAGTCACATTTTACCAAATTTGACGATTTTAACTTTAAATCATAGAGCGAGGTTTCGTATTATTTAGATCCAAGAAAAGACATGACAATTTTGCTCCAATACAAATGATAAAAATCAATGTGTTTTCATAAGAATTAACTAAAATGATCCTGATTTTCCGCTTATATTACAGATGGAAGATGTACACGTAAAACCGCTCTAATCCGGCTGAAACGTCGATATATGCAATAAAAACAGAACTTCTCCCCTTTTCAATATGTTAATCAGTATTTAAACGAGAAACAAATAGTTGATTGAAAATGAAGTATTTAATGTTAATTTCTAATCAATTATGTGTTTGCATCATTTTTTCCGTATATTTAATGAATTAATAACAATAAACTGAATATTCACAAAAACGTGGAAAAACGGTAAAATATTGCCTAATTCGATGATATTTTCTTTATATCACAAAAAGGAAAAGAGGATGATATAAGTGAAAATATTGCTAAATTTGATGATTTTTAGTACAAAACCAAACGCAAGAAAACTTGCTTGAAATGCAATATTATACGAAATTCTGTGATATGAAGGCCAAATCACATATCGTGATACTACATGAAGCAGTATCGAAATATTGGTAAAAACGAATATATTTACGTAAAATCACACTACATGAAAAACGTGAAAAAATCACTATTTTACCAACTTTGAGGATTTTAACTTCAAATCATAGAACGAGGTTTCGTATTATTTAGATCCAAGATATGACAATGTTGTTTCCAATACAAATGATAAAAATCAATGTGTTTTCATTAGAATTAACTAAAATGATCGTGATTTTCCGCTTATATTACAGATGGAAGATGTACACGTAAAACCGCTCTAATCCGGCTGAAACGTCGATATATGCAATAAAAACAGAACTTCTCCCCGTTGCAATATCTTAATCAGTATCTTTAACGAGAAACAAATAGTTGATTGAAAATGAAGTATTTATTGTTAATTTCTAATCAATTATATGTTTGCATCATTTATATCGTATATTTAATGAATTAATAACAATAAACTGAAAATTCACAAAAACGTGGAAAAACGGCAAAATATTGCCTATTTCGATGATATTTTCATTAAATCACATAGAGGAAATGAGGATGATAAACGTGAAAATATTGCTGAATTTGATGATTTTTAGTACAAAACCAAACGCAAGAAAACTTGCTTGAAATGCAATATTATGCGAAATTCTGTGATTTGAAGGCCAAATCACATATCGTGATACTACATGAAGTAGTATCGAAATATTGGTAAAAACGAATATATTTACGTAAAATCACACTACATGAAAAACGTGAAAAAAGTCACTATTATACCAAATTTGAGAATTTTAACATCAAATCATAGAACGAGGTTTCGGAATATTTAGATCCAAGAAAAGACATGACAATGTTGTTTCCAATACAAATCATATAAATCAATGTGTTTTCATTAGAATTAACTAAAATGATCCTGATTTTCCGCTTATATTACAGATGGAAGATGTACACGAAAAACCGCTCTAATCCGGCTGAAACGTCGATATATGCAATAAAAACAGAACTTCTCCCCTTTTCAATATCTTAATTGAAATTTTTTTCAATTAAGTATTTCAATATCAGTATTTTTAACGAAACAAATATTTGATTGAAAATGAAGTATTTATTGTTAATTTCTAATCAATTATGTGTTTGCATCATTTATATCGTGTATTTAATGAATTAATAACAATAAACTGAAAATTCACAAAAACGTGGAAAAACGGCTAAATATTGCCTATTTCGATAATATTTTCATTAAATCACATAAAGGAAATAAAGATGATAAAAGTGAAAATATTGCTAAATTTGATGATTTTTAGTACAAAACCAAACGCAAGAAAACTTGCTTGAAATGCAATATTATGCGAAATTCTGTGATTTAAAGGCCAAATCACATATCGTGATACTACATGAAGCAGTATCGAAATATTGGTAAAAACGAATATATTTACGTAAAATCACACTACATGAAAAACGTGAAAAAAGTCACTATTATACCAAATTTGAGGATTTTAACTTCAAATCATAGAACGAGGTTTCGTAATATTTAGATCCAAGAAAAGACATATGACAATGTTGTTTCTAATACAAATGATATAAATCAATGTGTTTTCATTAGAATTAACTAAAATGATCATGATTTTCGGCGTATATTACCGATGGAAGATGTATACGTAAAACCACTCTAATCCGGCTGAAACATCGATATATGCAATAAAAACAGAACTTCTCCCCTTTTCAATATCTTACTCAGTATTTTAACGAGAAACAAATAGTTGATTGAAAATGTAGTATATATTGTTAATTTCTGATCAATTATATGTTTGCATCATTTATATCGTATATTTAATGAATTAGTAACAATAAACTGAAAATTCACAAAAACATGGAAAAACGGCAAAAAATTGCCTAATTCGATGATATTTTCTTTAAATCACATCAAGGAAAAAGGGATGATAAACGTCAAAATATTGCTAAATTTGATGATTTTTACTACAAAACCAAACGCAAGAAAACTTGCTTGAAATGCAATATTATGCGAAATTCTGTGATTTGAAGGCCAAATCACATATCGTGATACTACATGAAGTAGTATCGAAATATTGGTTAAAAAGAATATATTTACGTAAAATCACACTACATGAAAAACGTGAAAAAAGTCACTATTTTACCAAATTTGAGGATTTTAACTTCAAATCATAGAACGAGGTTTCGTAATATTTAGATCCAAGAAAAGACATATGACAATGTTGTTTCCAATTCAAATGATATAAATCAATGTGTTTTCGTTAGAATTAACTAAAATGATCATGATTTTCTGCGTATATTACCGATGGAAGATGTATACGTAAAACCACTCTATTCCGGCTGAAACATCGATATATGCAATAAAAACAGAACTTCTCCCCTTTTCAATATCTTACTCAGTATTTTAACGAGAAACAAATAGTTGATTGAAAATGTAGTATTTATTGTTAATTTCTGATCAATTATATGTGTGCATCATTTATATCGTATATTTAATGAATTAGTAACAATAAACTGAAAATTTACAAAAACGTGGAAAAACGGCAAAAAATTGCCTAATTCGATGATATTTTCTTTAAATCACATCAAGGAAAAAGGGATGATAAACGTCAAAATATTGCTAAATTCGATGATTTTAAGTACAAAACAAAACGCAAGAAAACTTGCTTAAAATGCAATATTATGCAAAATTCTGAGATTTGAAGGCCAAATCACATATCGTGATACTACATGAAGTAGTATCGAAATATTGGTAAAAACGAATATATTTACGTAAAATAACACTACATGAAAAACGAGAAAAAAGTCACATTTTACCAAATTTGACGATTTTAACTTTAAATCATAGAGCGAGGTTTCGTATTATTTAGATCCAAGAAAAGACATGACAATTTTGCTCCAATACAAATGATAAAAACCAATGTGTTTTCATAAGAATTAACTAAAATGATCCTGATTTTCCGCTTATATTACAGATGGAAGATGTACACGTAAAACCGCTCTAATCCGGCTGAAACGTCGATATATGCAATAAAAACAGAACTTCTCCCCTTTTCAATATGTTAATCAGTATTTAAACGAGAAACAAATAGTTGATTGAAAATGAAGTATTTAATGTTAATTTCTAATCAATTATGTGTTTGCATCATTTTTTCCGTATATTTAATGAATTAATAACACTAAACTGAATATTCACAAAAACGTGGAAAAACGGTAAAATATTGCCTAATTCGATGATATTTTCTTTATATCACAAAAAGGAAAAGAGGATGATAAAAGTGAAAATATTGCTAAATTTGATGATTTTTAGTACAAAACCAAACGCAAGAAAACTTGCTTGAAATGCAATATTATGCGAAATTCTGTGATATGAAGACCAAATCACATATCGTGATACTACATGAAGCAGTATCGAAATATTGGTAAAAACGAATATATTTACGTAAAATCACACTACACGAAAAACGTGAAAAAATCACTATTTTACCAACTTTGAGGATTTTAACTTCAAATCATAGAACAAGATTTCGTATTATTTAGATCCAAGATATGACAATGTTGTTTCCAATACAAATGATAAAAATCAATGTGTTTTCATTAGAATTAACTAAAATGATCCTGATTTTCCGCTTATATTACAGATGGAAGATGTACACGTAAAACCGCTCTAATCCGGCTGAAACGTCGATATATGCAATAAAAACAGAACTTCTCCCCTTTTCAATATCTTAATCAGTATTTTTAACGAGAAACAAATATTTGATTGAAAATGAAGTATTTATTGTTAATTTCTAATCAATTATGTGTTTGCATCATTTATATCGTATATTTAATGAATTAATAACAATAAACTGAAAATTCACAAAAACGTGGAAAAACGGCAAAATATTGCCTAATTCGATGATATTTTCTTTAAATCACATAAAGGAAATGAGGATGATAAACGTCAAAATATTGCTAAATTTGATGATTTTTACTACAAAACCAAACGCAAGAAAACTTGCTTGAAATGCAATATTATGCGAAATTCTGTGATTTTAAGGCCAAATCACATATCGTGATACTACATGAAGTAGTATCGAAATATTGGTTAAAACGAATATATTTACGTAAAATCACACTACATGAAAAACGTGAAAAAAGTCACTATTTTACCAAATTTGAGGATTTTAACTTGAAATCATAGAACGAGGTTTCGTAATATTTAGATCCAAGAAAAGACATATGACAATGTTGTTTCCAATACAAATGATATAAATCAATGTGTTTTCATTAGAATTAGCTAAAATGATCCTGATTTTCCGCTTATATTACAGATGGAAGATGTATACGTAAAGCCACTCTAATCCGGCTGAAACATCGATATATGCAATAAAAACAGAACTTCTCCCCTTTTCAATATCTTACTCAGTATTTTAACGAGAAACAAATAGTTGATTGAAAATGAAGTATTTATGGTTAATTTCTGATCAATTATATGTTTGCATCATTTATATCGTATATTTAATGAATTAGTAACAATAAACTGAAAATTCACAAAAACGTGGAAAAACGGCAAAATATTAACTAATTCGATATTTTCTTTAAATCACATCAACGAAAAGGGGATGATAAACGTCAAAATATTGCTAAATTCGATGATTTTAAGTACAAAACAAAACGCAAAAAACTTGCTTAAAATGCAATATTATGCAAAATTCTGAGATTTGAAGGCCAAACCACATATCGTGATACTACATGAAGTAGTATCGAAATATTGGTAAAAACGAATATATTTACGTAAAATCACACTACATGAAAACGAGAAAAAAGTCACATTTTACCAAATTTAACGATTTTAACTTTAAATCATAGAGCGAGGTTTCGTATTATTTAGATCCAAGAAAAGACATATGACAATTTTGCTCCAATACAAATGATAAAAATCAATGTGTTTTCATTAGAATTAACTAAAATGATCCTGATTTTCCGCTTATCTTACAGATGGAAGATGTACACGTAAAACCGCTCTAATCCGGCTGAAACGTCGCTATATGCAATAAAAACAGAACGTCTCCCCTTTTCAATATCTTAATCAGTATTTAAACGAGAAACAAATAGTTGATTGAAAATGAAGTATTTAATGTTAATTTCTAATCAATTATGTGTTTGCATCATTTTTCCCGTATATTTAATGAATTAATAACAATAAACTGAATATTCACAAAAACGTGGAAAAACGGTAAAATATTGCCTAATTCGATGATATTTTCTTTATATCACAAAAAGGAAAAGAGGATGATAAACGTCAAAATTTTGCTAAATTCGATGATTTTTAGTAAAAAACAAAACACAAGAAAACTTGCTTAAAATGCAATATTATGCGAAATTCTGAGATTTGAAGGCCAAATCACGTATCGTGATACTACATGAAGTAGTATCGAAATATTGGTAAAAACGAATATATTTACGTAAAATCACACTACATGAAAAACGTGAAAAAAGTCACTATTATACCAAATTTGAGAATTTTAACATCAAATCATAGAACGAGGTTTCGTAATATTTAGATCCAAGAAAAGACATGACAATGTTGTTTCCAATACAAATGATATAAATCAATGTGTTTTCATTAGAATTAACTAAAATGATCCTGATTTTCCGCTTATATTACAGATGGAAGATGTACACGTAAAACCGCTCTAATCCGGCTGAAACGTCGATATATGCAATAAAAACAGAACTTCTCCCCTTTTCAATATCTTAATCAGTATTTTTAACGAGAAACAAATATTTGATTGAAAATGAAGTATTTATTGTTAATTTCTAATCAATTATGTGTTTGCATCATTTCTATCGTATATTTAATGAATTAATAACAATAAACTGAAAATTCACAAAAACGTGGAAAAACGGCAAAATATTGCCTAATTCGATGATATTTTCTTTATATCACATAAAGGAATTGAGGATGATAAACGTCAAAATATTGCTAAATTTGATGATTTTTACTACAAAACCAAACGCAAGAAAACTTGCTTGAAATGCAATATTATGCGAAATTCTGTGATTTGAAGGCCAAATCACATATCGTGATACTACATGAAGTAGTATCGAAATATTGGTTAAAACGAATATATTTACGTAAAATCACACTACATGAAAAACGTGAAAAAAGTCACTATTTTACCAAATTTGAGGATTTTAACTTCAAATCATAGAACGAGGTTTCGTAATATTTAGATCCAAGAAAAGACATATGACAATGTTGTTTCCAATACAAATGATATAAATCAATGTGTTTTCGTTAGAATTAACTAAAATGATCATGATTTTCGGCGTATATTACCGATGGAAGATGTATACGTAAAACCACTCTAATCCGGCTGAAACATCGATATATGCAATAAAAACAGAACTTCTCCCCTTTTCAATATCTTACTCAGTATTTTAACGAGAAACAAATAGTTGATTGAAAATGTAGTATATATTGTTAATTTCTGATCAATTATATGTTTGCATCATTTATATCGTATATTTAATGAATTAGTAACAATAAACTGAAAATTCACAAAAACGTGGAAAAACGGCAAAAAATTGCCTAATTCGATGATATTTTCTTTAAATCACATCAAAGAAAAAGGGATGATAAACGTCAAAATATTGCTAAATTCGATGATTTTAAGTACAAAACAAAACGCAAGAAAACTTGCTTAAAATACAATATTATGCAAAATTCTGAGATTTGAAGGCCAAATCACATATCGTGATACTACATGAAGTAGTATCGAAATATTGGTAAAAACGAATATATTTACGTAAAATCACACTACATGAAAAACGAGAAAAAAGTCACATTTTACCAAATTTAACGATTTTAACTTTAAATCATAGAGCGAGGTTTCGTATTATTTAGATCCAAGAAAAGACATGACAATTTTGCTCCAATACAAATGATAAAAATCAATGTGTTTTCATAAGAATTAACTAAAATGATCCTGATTTTCCGCTTATATTACAGATGGAAGATGTACACGTAAAACCGCTCTAATCCGGCTGAAACGTCGATATATGCAATAAAAACAGAACTTCTCCCCTTTTCAATATGTTAATCAGTATTTAAACGAGAAACAAATAGTTGATTGAAAATGAAGTATTTAATGTTAATTTCTAATCAATTATGTGTTTGCATCATTTTTTCCGTATATTTAATGAATTAATAACAATAAACTGAATATTCACAAAAACGTGGAAAAACGGTAAAATATTGCCTAATTCGATGATATTTTCTTTATATCACAAAAAGGAAAAGAGGATGATATAAGTGAAAATATTGCTAAATTTGATGATTTTTAGTACAAAACCAAACGCAAGAAAACTTGCTTGAAATGCAATATTATACGAAATTCTGTGATATGAAGGCCAAATCACATATCGTGATACTACATGAAGCAGTATCGAAATATTGGTAAAAACGAATATATTTACGTAAAATCACACTACATGAAAAACGTGAAAAAATCACTATTTTACCAACTTTGAGGATTTTAACTTCAAATCATAGAACGAGGTTTCGTATTATTTAGATCCAAGATATGACAATGTTGTTTCCAATACAAATGATAAAAATCAATGTGTTTTCATTAGAATTAACTAAAATGATTCTGATTTTCCGCTTATATTACAGATGGAAGATGTACACGTAAAACCGCTCTAATCCGGCTGAAACGTCGATATATGCAATAAAAACAGAACTTCTCCCCGTTGCAATATCTTAATCAGTATCTTTAACGAGAAACAAATAGTTGATTGAAAATGAAGTATTTATTGTTAATTTCTAATCAATTATATGTTTGCATCATTTATATCGTATATTTAATGAATTAATAACAATAAACTGAAAATTCACAAAAACGTGGAAAAACGGCAAAATATTGCCTATTTCGATAATATTTTCATTAAATCACATAGAGGAAATGAGGATGATAAACGTGAAAATATTGCTAAATTTGATGATTTTTAGTACAAAACCAAACGCAAGAAAACTTGCTTGAAATGCAATATTATGCGAAATTCTGTGATTTGAAGGCCAAATCACATATCGTGATACTACATGAAGTACTATCGAAATATTGGTAAAAACGAATATATTTACGTAAAATCACACTACATGAAAAACGTGAAAAAAGTCACTATTATACCAAATTTGAGAATTTTAATATCAAATCATAGAACGAGGTTTCGTAATATTTAGATCCAAGAAAAGACATGACAATGTTGTTTCCAATACAAATCATATAAATCAATGTGTTTTCATTAGAATTAACTAAAATGATCCTGATTTTCCGCTTATATTACAGATGGAAGATGTACACGTAAAACCGCTCTAATCCGGCTGAAACGTCGATATATGCAATAAAAACAGAACTTCTCCCCTTTTCAATATCTTAATTGAAATTTTTTTCAATTAAGTATTTCAATATCAGTATTTTTAACGAAACAAATATTTGATTGAAAATGAAGTATTTATTGTTAATTTCTAATCAATTATGTGTTTGCATCATTTATATCGTGTATTTAATGAATTAATAACAATAAACTGAAAATTCACAAAAACGTGGAAAAACGGCAAAATATTGCCTATTTCGATAATATTTTCATTAAATCACATAAAGGAAATAAAGATGATAAAAGTGAAAATATTGCTAAATTTGATGATTTTTAGTACAAAACCAAACGCAAGAAAACTTGCTTGAAATGCAATATTATGCGAAATTCTGTGATTTAAAGGCCAAATCACATATCGTGATACTACATGAAGCAGTATCGAAATATTGGTAAAAACGAATATATTTACGTAAAATCACACTACATGAAAAACGTGAAAAAAGTCACTATTATACCAAATTTGAGGATTTTAACTTCAAATCATAGAACGAGGTTTCGTAATATTTAGATCCAAGAAAAGACATATGACAATGTTGTTTCTAATACAAATGATATAAATCAATGTGTTTTCATTAGAATTAACTAAAATGATCATGATTTTCGGCGTATATTACCGATGGAAGATGTATACTTAAAACCACTCTAATCCGGCTGAAACATCGATATATGCAATAAAAACAGAACTTCTCCCCTTTTCAATATCTTACTCAGTATTTTAACGAGAAACAAATAGTTGATTGAAAATGTAGTATATATTGTTAATTTCTGATCAATTATATGTTTGCATCATTTATATCGTATATTTAATGAATTAGTAACAATAAACTGAAAATTCACAAAAACATGGAAAAACGGCAAAAAATTGCCTAATTCGATGATATTTTCTTTAAATCACATCAAGGAAAAAGGGATGATAAACGTCAAAATATTGCTAAATTTGATGATTTTTACTACAAAACCAAACGCAAGAAAACTTGCTTGAAATGCAATATTATGCGAAATTCTGTGATTTGAAGGCCAAATCACATATCGTGATACTACATGAAGTAGTATCGAAATATTGGTTAAAAAGAATATATTTACGTAAAATCACACTACATGAAAAACGTGAAAAAAGTCACTATTTTACCAAATTTGAGGATTTTAACTTCAAATCATAGAACGAGGTTTCGTAATATTTAGATCCAAGAAAAGACATATGACAATGTTGTTTCCAATTCAAATGATATAAATCAATGTGTTTTCGTTAGAATTAACTAAAATGATCATGATTTTCTGCGTATATTACCGATGGAAGATGTATACGTAAAACCACTCTACTCCGGCTGAAACATCGATATATGCAATAAAAACAGAACTTCTCCCCTTTTCAATATCTTACTCAGTATTTTAACGAGAAACAAATAGTTGATTGAAAATGTAGTATTTATTGTTAATTTCTGATCAATTATATGTGTGCATCATTTACATCGTATATTTAATGAATTAGTAACAATAAACTGAAAATTTACAAAAACGTGGAAAAACGGCAAAAAATTGCCTAATTCGATGATATTTTCTTTAAATCACATCAAGGAAAAAGGGATGATAAACGTCAAAATATTGCTAAATTCGATGATTTTAAGTACAAAACAAAACGCAAGAAAACTTGCTTAAAATGCAATATTATGCAAAATTCTGAGATTTGAAGGCCAAATCACATATCGTGATACTACATGAAGTAGTATCGAAATATTGGTAAAAACGAATATATTTACGTAAGATAACACTACATGAAAAACGAGAAAAAAGTCACATTTTACCAAATTTGACGATTTTAACTTTAAATCATAGAGCGAGGTTTCGTATTATTTAGATCCAAGAAAAGACATGACAATTTTGCTCCAATACAAATGATAAAAACCAATGTGTTTTCATAAGAATTAACTAAAATGATCCTGATTTTCCGCTTATATTACAGATGGAAGATGTACACGTAAAACCGCTCTAATCCGGCTGAAACGTCGATATATGCAATAAAAACAGAACTTCTCCCCTTTTCAATATGTTAATCAGTATTTAAACGAGAAACAAATAGTTGATTGAAAATGAAGTATTTAATGTTAATTTCTAATCAATTATGTGTTTGCATCATTTTTTCCGTATATTTAATGAATTAATAACACTAAACTGAATATTCACAAAAACGTGGAAAAACGGTAAAATATTGCCTAATTCGATGATATTTTCTTTATATCACAAAAAGGAAAAGAGGATGATAAAAGTGAAAATATTGCTAAATTTGACGATTTTTAGTACAAAACCAAACGCAAGAAAACTTGCTTGAAATGCAATATTATGCGAAATTCTGTGATATGAAGGCCAAATCACATATCGTGATACTACATGAAGCAGTATCGAAATATTGGTAAAAACGAATATATTTACGTAAAATCACACTACATGAAAAACGTGAAAAAATCACTATTTTACCAACTTTGAGGATTTTAACTTCAAATCATAGAACAAGATTTCGTATTATTTAGATCCAAGATATGACAATGTTGTTTCCAATACAAATGATAAAAATCAATGTGTTTTCATTAGAATTAACTAAAATGATCCTGATTTTCCGCTTATATTACAGATGGAAGATGTTCACGTAAAACCGCTCTAATCCGGCTGAAACGTCGATATATGCAATAAAAACAGTACTTCTCCCCCTTTTCAATATCTTAATCAGTATTTTTAACGAGAAACAAATAGTTGATTGAAAATGAAGTATTTATTGTTAATTTCTAATCAATTATGTGTTTGCATCATTTATATCGTATATATAATGAATTAATAACAATAAACAGAAAATTCACAAAAACGTGGAAAAACGGCAAAATATTGCCTATTTCGATAATATTGTTATTAAATCACATAAAGGAAATGAAGATGATAAAAGTGAAAATATTGCTAAATTTGATGATTTTTAGTACAAAACCAAACGCAAGAAAACTTGCTTGAAATGCAATATTGTGCGAAATTCTGTGATTTGAAGGCCAAATCACATATCGTGATACTACATGAAGTAGTATCGAAATATTGGTAAAAACGAATATATTTACGTAAAATCACACTACATGAAAAATGTGAAAAAAGTCACTATTATACCAAATTTGAGAATTTTAACATCAAATCATAGAACGAGGTTTCGTAATATTTAGATCCAAGAAAAGACATGACAATGTTGTTTCCAATACAAATTATATAAATCAATGTGTTTTCATTAGAATTAACTAAAATGATCCTGATTTTCCGCTTATATTACAGATGGAAGATGTACACGTAAAACCGCTCTAATCCGGCTGAAACGTCGATATATGCAATAAAAACAGAACTTCTCCCCTTTTCAATATCTTAATCAGTATTTTTAACGAGAAACAAATATTTGATTGAAAATGAAGTATTTATTGTTAATTTCTAATCAATTATGTGTTTGCATCATTTATATCGTATATTTAATGAATTAATAACAATAAACTGAAAATTCACAAAAACGTGGAAAAACGGCAAAATATTGCCTAATTCGATGATATTTTCTTTAAATCACATAAAGGAAATGAGGATGATAAACGTCAAAATATTGCTAAATTTGATGATTTTTACTACAAAACCAAACGCAAGAAAACTTGCTTGAAATGCAATATTATGCGAAATTCTGTGATTTTAAGGCCAAATCACATATCGTGATACTACATGAAGTAGTATCGAAATATTGGTTAAAACGAATATATTTACGTAAAATCACACTACATGAAAAACGTGAAAAAAGTCACTATTTTACCAAATTTGAGGATTTTAACTTGAAATCATAGAACGAGGTTCGTAATATTTAGATCCAAGAAAAGACATATGACAATGTTGTTTCCAATACAAATGATATAAATCAATGTGTTTTCATTAGAATTAGCTAAAATGATCCTGATTTTCCGCTTATATTACAGATGGAAGATGTATACGTAAAACCACTCTAATCCGGCTGAAACATCGATATATGCAATAAAAACAGAACTTCTCCCCTTTTCAATATCTTACTCAGTATTTTAACGAGAAACAAATAGTTGATTGAAAATGAAGTATTTATTGTTAATTTCTGATCAATTATATGTTTGCATCATTTATATCGTATATTTAATGAATTAGTAACAATAAACTGAAAATTCACAAAAACGTGGAAAAACGGCAAAATATTAACTAATTCGATATTTTCTTTAAATCACATCAACGAAAAGGGGATGATAAACGTCAAAATATTGCTAAATTCGATGATTTTAAGTACAAAACAAAACGCAAAAAACTTGCTTAAAATGCAATACTATGCAAAATTCTGAGATTTGAAGGCCAAACCACATATCGTGATACTACATGAAGTAGTATCGAAATATTGGTAAAAACGAATATATTTACGTAAAATCACACTACATGAAAACGAGAAAAAAGTCACATTTTACCAAATTTAACGATTTTAACTTTAAATCATAGAGCGAGGTTTCGTATTATTTAGATCCAAGAAAAGACATGACAATTTTGCTCCAATACAAATGATAAAAATCAATGTGTTTTCATTAGAATTAACTAAAATGATCCTGATTTTCCGCTTATCTTACAGATGGAAGATGTACACGTAAAACCGCTCTAATCCGGCTGAAACGTCGCTATATGCAATAAAAACAGAACGTCTCCCCTTTTCAATATCTTAATCAGTATTTAAACGAGAAACAAATAGTTGATTGAAAATGAAGTATTTAATGTTAATTTCTAATCAATTATGTGTTTGCATCATTTTTCCCGTATATTTAATGAATTAATAACAATAAACTGAATATTCACAAAAACGTGGAAAAACGGTAAAATATTGCCTAATTCGATGATATTTTCTTTATATCACAAAAAGGAAAAGAGGATGATAAACGTCAAAATTTTGCTAAATTCGATGATTTTTAGTAAAAAACAAAACGCAAGAAAACTTGCTTAAAATGCAATATTATGCGAAATTCTGAGATTTGAAGGCCAAATCACGTATCGTGATACTACATGAAGTAGTATCGAAATATTGGTAAAAACGAATATATTTACGTAAAATCACACTACATGAAAAACGTGAAAAAAGTCACTATTATACCAAATTTGAGAATTTTAACATCAAATCATAGAACGAGGTTTCGTAATATTTAGATCCAAGAAAAGACATGACAATGTTGTTTCCAATACAAATGATATAAATCAATGTGTTTTCATTAGAATTAACTAAAATGATCCTGATTTTCCGCTTATATTACAGATGGAAGATGTACACGTAAAACCGCTCTAATCCGGCTGAAACGTCGATATATGCAATAAAAACAGAACTTCTCCCCTTTTCAATATCTTAATCAGTATTTTTAACGAGAAACAAATATTTGATTGAAAATGAAGTATTTATTGTTAATTTCTAATCAATTATGTGTTTGCATCATTTCTATCGTATATTTAATGAATTAATAACAATAAACTGAAAATTCACAAAAACGTGGAAAAACGGCAAAATATTGCCTAATTCGATGATATTTTCTTTATATCACATAAAGGAAATGAGGATGATAAACGTCAAAATATTGCTAAATTTGATGATTTTTACTACAAAACCAAACGCAAGAAAACTTGCTTGAAATGCAATATTATGCGAAATTCTGTGATTTGAAGGCCAAATCACATATCGTGATACTACATGAAGTAGTATCGAAATATTGGTTAAAACGAATATATTTACGTAAAATCACACTACATGAAAAACATGAAAAAAGTCACTATTTTACCAAATTTGAGGATTTTAACTTCAAATCATAGAACGAGGTTTCGTAATATTTAGATCCAAGAAAAGACATATGACAATGTTGTTTCCAATACAAATGATATAAATCAATGTGTTTTCGTTAGAATTAACTAAAATGATCATGATTTTCGGCGTATATTACCGATGGAAGATGTATACGTAAAACCACTCTAATCCGGCTGAAACATCGATATATGCAATAAAAACAGAACTTCTCCCCTTTTCAATATCTTACTCAGTATTTTAACGAGAAACAAATAGTTGATTGAAAATGTAGTATTTATTGTTAATTTCTGATCAATTATATGTTTGCATCATTTATATCGTATATTTAATGAATTAGTAACAATAAACTGAAAATTCACAAAAACGTGGAAAAACGGCAAAAAATTGCCTAATTCGATGATATTTTCTTTAAATCACATCAAGGAAAAAGGGATGATAAACGTCAAAATATTGCTAAATTCGATGATTTTAAGTACAAAACAAAACGCAAGAAAACTTGCTTAAAATGCAATATTATGCAAAATTCTGAGATTTGAAGGCCAAATCACATATCGTGATACTACATGAAGTAGTATCGAAATATTGGTAAAAACGAATATATTTACGTAAAATAACACTACATGAAAAACGAGAAAAAAGTCACATTTTACCAAATTTGACGATTTTAACTTTAAATCATAGAGCGAGGTTTCGTATTATTTAGATCCAAGAAAAGACATGACAATTTTGCTCCAATACAAATGATAAAAATCAATGTGTTTTCATAAGAATTAACTAAAATGATCCTGATTTTCCGCTTATATTACAGATGGAAGATGTACACGTAAAACCGCTCTAATCCGGCTGAAACGTCGATATATGCAATAAAAACAGAACTTCTCCCCTTTTCAATATGTTAATCAGTATTTAAACGAGAAACAAATAGTTGATTGAAAATGAAGTATTTAATGTTAATTTCTAATCAATTATGTGTTTGCATCATTTTTTCCGTATATTTAATGAATTAATAACACTAAACTGAATTTTCACAAAAACGTGGAAAAACGGTAAAATATTGCCTAATTCGATGATATTTTCTTTATATCACAAAAAGGAAAAGAGGATGATAAAAGTGAAAATATTGCTAAATTTGATGATTTTTAGTACAAAACCAAACGCAAGAAAACTTGCTTGAAATGCAATATTATGCGAAATTCTGTGATATGAAGGCCAAATCACATATCGTGATACTACATGAAGCAGTATCGAAATATTGGTAAAAACGAATATATTTACGTAAAATCACACTACATGAAAAACGTGAAAAAATCACTATTTTACCAACTTTGAGGATTTTAACTTCAAATCATAGAACGAGATTTCGTATTATTTAGATCCAAGATATGACAATGTTGTTTCCAATACAAATGATAAAAATCAATGTGTTTTCATTAGAATTAACAAAAATGATCCTGATTATCCGCTTATATCCGATGATTATCCGATGGAAGATGTACACGTAAAACCGCTCTAATCCGGCTGAAACGTCGATATATGCAATAAAAACAGAACTTCTCCCCTTTGCAATATCTTAATCAGTATTTTTAACAAGAAACAAATAGTTGATTGAAAATGAAGTATTTATTGTTAATTTCTAATCAATTATGTGTTTGCATCATTTATATCGTATATTTAATGAATTAATAACAATAAACTGAAAATTCACAAAAACGTGGAAAAACGGCAAAATATTGCCTATTTCGATAATATTTTCATTAAATCACATAGAGGAAATGAGGATGATAAACGTGAAAATATTGCTAAATTTGATGATTTTTAGTACAAAACCAAACGCAAGAAAACTTGCTTGAAATGCAATATTATGCGAAATTCTGTGATTTGAAGGCCAAATCACATATCGTGATACTACATGAAGTACTATCGAAATATTGGTAAAAACGAATATATTTACGTAAAATCACACTACATGAAAAACGTGAAAAAAGTCACTATTATACCAAATTTGAGAATTTTAATATCAAATCATAGAACGAGGTTTCGTAATATTTAGATCCAAGAAAAGACATGACAATGTTGTTTCCAATACAAATCATATAAATCAATGTGTTTTCATTAGAATTAACTAAAATGATCCTGATTTTCCGCTTATATTACAGATGGAAGATGTACACGTAAAACCGCTCTAATCCGGCTGAAACGTCGATATATGCAATAAAAACAGAACTTCTCCCCTTTTCAATATCTTAATTGAAATTTTTTTCAATTAAGTATTTCAATATCAGTATTTTTAACGAAACAAATATTTGATTGAAAATGAAGTATTTATTGTTAATTTCTAATCAATTATGTGTTTGCATCATTTATATCGTGTATTTAATGAATTAATAACAATAAACTGAAAATTCACAAAAACGTGGAAAAACGGCAAAATATTGCCTATTTCGATAATATTTTCATTAAATCACATAAAGGAAATAAAGATGATAAAAGTGAAAATATTGCTAAATTTGATGATTTTTAGTACAAAACCAAACGCAAGAAAACTTGCTTGAAATGCAATATTATGCGAAATTCTGTGATTTAAAGGCCAAATCACATATCGTGATACTACATGAAGCAGTATCGAAATATTGGTAAAAACGAATATATTTACGTAAAATCACACTACATGAAAAACGTGAAAAAAGTCACTATTATACCAAATTTGAGGATTTTAACTTCAAATCATAGAACGAGGTTTCGTAATATTTAGATCCAAGAAAAGACATATGACAATGTTGTTTCTAATACAAATGATATAAATCAATGTGTTTTCATTAGAATTAACTAAAATGATCATGATTTTCGGCGTATATTACCGATGGAAGATGTATACTTAAAACCACTCTAATCCGGCTGAAACATCGATATATGCAATAAAAACAGAACTTCTCCCCTTTTCAATATCTTACTCAGTATTTTAACGAGAAACAAATAGTTGATTGAAAATGTAGTATATATTGTTAATTTCTGATCAATTATATGTTTGCATCATTTATATCGTATATTTAATGAATTAGTAACAATAAACTGAAAATTCACAAAAACATGGAAAAACGGCAAAAAATTGCCTAATTCGATGATATTTTCTTTAAATCACATCAAGGAAAAAGGGATGATAAACGTCAAAATATTGCTAAATTTGATGATTTTTACTACAAAACCAAACGCAAGAAAACTTGCTTGAAATGCAATATTATGCGAAATTCTGTGATTTGAAGGCCAAATCACATATCGTGATACTACATGAAGTAGTATCGAAATATTGGTTAAAAAGAATATATTTACGTAAAATCACACTACATGAAAAACGTGAAAAAAGTCACTATTTTACCAAATTTGAGGATTTTAACTTCAAATCATAGAACGAGGTTTCGTAATATTTAGATCCAAGAAAAGACATATGACAATGTTGTTTCCAATTCAAATGATATAAATCAATGTGTTTTCGTTAGAATTAACTAAAATGATCATGATTTTCTGCGTATATTACCGATGGAAGATGTATACGTAAAACCACTCTACTCCGGCTGAAACATCGATATATGCAATAAAAACAGAACTTCTCCCCTTTTCAATATCTTACTCAGTATTTTAACGAGAAACAAATAGTTGATTGAAAATGTAGTATTTATTGTTAATTTCTGATCAATTATATGTGTGCATCATTTACATCGTATATTTAATGAATTAGTAACAATAAACTGAAAATTTACAAAAACGTGGAAAAACGGCAAAAAATTGCCTAATTCGATGATATTTTCTTTAAATCACATCAAGGAAAAAGGGATGATAAACGTCAAAATATTGCTAAATTCGATGATTTTAAGTACAAAACAAAACGCAAGAAAACTTGCTTATAATGCAATATTATGCAAAATTCTGAGATTTGAAGGCCAAATCACATATCGTGATACTACATGAAGTAGTATCGAAATATTGGTAAAAACGAATATATTTACGTAAGATAACACTACATGAAAAACGAGAAAAAAGTCACATTTTACCAAATTTGACGATTTTAACTTTAAATCATAGAGCGAGGTTTCGTATTATTTAGATCCAAGAAAAGACATGACAATTTTGCTCCAATACAAATGATAAAAACCAATGTGTTTTCATAAGAATTAACTAAAATGATCCTGATTTTCCGCTTATATTACAGATGGAAGATGTACACGTAAAACCGCTCTAATCCGGCTGAAACGTCGATATATGCAATAAAAACAGAACTTCTCCCCTTTTCAATATGTTAATCAGTATTTAAACGAGAAACAAATAGTTGATTGAAAATGAAGTATTTAATGTTAATTTCTAATCAATTATGTGTTTGCATCATTTTTTCCGTATATTTAATGAATTAATAACACTAAACTGAATATTCACAAAAACGTGGAAAAACGGTAAAATATTGCCTAATTCGATGATATTTTCTTTATATCACAAAAAGGAAAAGAGGATGATAAAAGTGAAAATATTGCTAAATTTGACGATTTTTAGTACAAAACCAAACGCAAGAAAACTTGCTTGAAATGCAATATTATGCGAAATTCTGTGATATGAAGGCCAAATCACATATCGTGATACTACATGAAGCAGTATCGAAATATTGGTAAAAACGAATATATTTACGTAAAATCACACTACATGAAAAACGTGAAAAAATCACTATTTTACCAACTTTGAGGATTTTAACTTCAAATCATAGAACAAGATTTCGTATTATTTAGATCCAAGATATGACAATGTTGTTTCCAATACAAATGATAAAAATCAATGTGTTTTCATTAGAATTAACTAAAATGATCCTGATTTTCCGCTTATATTACAGATGGAAGATGTTCACGTAAAACCGCTCTAATCCGGCTGAAACGTCGATATATGCAATAAAAACAGTACTTCTCCCCCTTTTCAATATCTTAATCAGTATTTTTAACGAGAAACAAATAGTTGATTGAAAATGAAGTATTTATTGTTAATTTCTAATCAATTATGTGTTTGCATCATTTATATCGTATATATAATGAATTAATAACAATAAACAGAAAATTCACAAAAACGTGGAAAAACGGCAAAATATTGCCTATTTCGATAATATTGTTATTAAATCACATAAAGGAAATGAAGATGATAAAAGTGAAAATATTGCTAAATTTGATGATTTTTAGTACAAAACCAAACGCAAGAAAACTTGCTTGAAATGCAATATTGTGCGAAATTCTGTGATTTGAAGGCCAAATCACATATCGTGATACTACATGAAGTAGTATCGAAATATTGGTAAAAACGAATATATTTACGTAAAATCACACTACATGAAAAATGTGAAAAAAGTCACTATTATACCAAATTTGAGAATTTTAACATCAAATCATAGAACGAGGTTTCGTAATATTTAGATCCAAGAAAAGACATGACAATGTTGTTTCCAATACAAATTATATAAATCAATGTGTTTTCATTAGAATTAACTAAAATGATCCTGATTTTCCGCTTATATTACAGATGGAAGATGTACACGTAAAACCGCTCTAATCCGGCTGAAACGTCGATATATGCAATAAAAACAGAACTTCTCCCCTTTTCAATATCTTAATCAGTATTTTTAACGAGAAACAAATATTTGATTGAAAATGAAGTATTTATTGTTAATTTCTAATCAATTATGTGTTTGCATCATTTATATCGTATATTTAATGAATTAATAACAATAAACTGAAAATTCACAAAAACGTGGAAAAACGGCAAAATATTGCCTAATTCGATGATATTTTCTTTAAATCACATAAAGGAAATGAGGATGATAAACGTCAAAATATTGCTAAATTTGATGATTTTTACTACAAAACCAAACGCAAGAAAACTTGCTTGAAATGCAATATTATGCGAAATTCTGTGATTTTAAGGCCAAATCACATATCGTGATACTACATGAAGTAGTATCGAAATATTGGTTAAAACGAATATATTTACGTAAAATCACACTACATGAAAAACGTGAAAAAAGTCACTATTTTACCAAATTTGAGGATTTTAACTTGAAATCATAGAACGAGGTTTCGTAATATTTAGATCCAAGAAAAGACATATGACAATGTTGTTTCCAATACAAATGATATAAATCAATGTGTTTTCATTAGAATTAGCTAAAATGATCCTGATTTTCCGCTTATATTACAGATGGAAGATGTATACGTAAAACCACTCTAATCCGGCTGAAACATCGATATATGCAATAAAAACAGAACTTCTCCCCTTTTCAATATCTTACTCAGTATTTTAACGAGAAACAAATAGTTGATTGAAAATGAAGTATTTATTGTTAATTTCTGATCAATTATATGTTTGCATCATTTATATCGTATATTTAATGAATTAGTAACAATAAACTGAAAATTCACAAAAACGTGGAAAAACGGCAAAATATTAACTAATTCGATATTTTCTTTAAATCACATCAACGAAAAGGGGATGATAAACGTCAAAATATTGCTAAATTCGATGATTTTAAGTACAAAACAAAACGCAAAAAACTTGCTTAAAATGCAATACTATGCAAAATTCTGAGATTTGAAGGCCAAACCACATATCGTGATACTACATGAAGTAGTATCGAAATATTGGTAAAAACGAATATATTTACGTAAAATCACACTACATGAAAACGAGAAAAAAGTCACATTTTACCAAATTTAACGATTTTAACTTTAAATCATAGAGCGAGGTTTCGTATTATTTAGATCCAAGAAAAGACATGACAATTTTGCTCCAATACAAATGATAAAAATCAATGTGTTTTCATTAGAATTAACTAAAATGATCCTGATTTTCCGCTTATCTTACAGATGGAAGATGTACACGTAAAACCGCTCTAATCCGGCTGAAACGTCGCTATATGCAATAAAAACAGAACGTCTCCCCTTTTCAATATCTTAATCAGTATTTAAACGAGAAACAAATAGTTGATTGAAAATGAAGTATTTAATGTTAATTTCTAATCAATTATGTGTTTGCATCATTTTTCCCGTATATTTAATGAATTAATAACAATAAACTGAATATTCACAAAAACGTGGAAAAACGGTAAAATATTGCCTAATTCGATGATATTTTCTTTATATCACAAAAAGGAAAAGAGGATGTTAAACGTCAAAATTTTGCTAAATTCGATGATTTTTAGTAAAAAACAAAACGCAAGAAAACTTGCTTAAAATGCAATATTATGCGAAATTCTGAGATTTGAAGGCCAAATCACGTATCGTGATACTACATGAAGTAGTATCGAAATATTGGTAAAAACGAATATATTTACGTAAAATCACACTACATGAAAAACGTGAAAAAAGTCACTATTATACCAAATTTGAGAATTTTAACATCAAATCATAGAACGAGGTTTCGTAATATTTAGATCCAAGAAAAGACATGACAATGTTGTTTCCAATACAAATGATATAAATCAATGTGTTTTCATTAGAATTAACTAAAATGATCCTGATTTTCCGCTTATATTACAGATGGAAGATGTACACGTAAAACCGCTCTAATCCGGCTGAAACGTCGATATATGCAATAAAAACAGAACTTCTCCCCTTTTCAATATCTTAATCAGTATTTTTAACGAGAAACAAATATTTGATTGAAAATGAAGTATTTATTGTTAATTTCTAATCAATTATGTGTTTGCATCATTTCTATCGTATATTTAATGAATTAATAACAATAAACTGAAAATTCACAAAAACGTGGAAAAACGGCAAAATATTGCCTAATTCGATGATATTTTCTTTATATCACATAAAGGAAATGAGGATGATAAACGTCAAAATATTGCTAAATTTGATGATTTTTACTACAAAACCAAACGCAAGAAAACTTGCTTGAAATGCAATATTATGCGAAATTCTGTGATTTGAAGGCCAAATCACATATCGTGATACTACATGAAGTAGTATCGAAATATTGGTTAAAACGAATATATTTACGTAAAATCACACTACATGAAAAACATGAAAAAAGTCACTATTTTACCAAATTTGAGGATTTTAACTTCAAATCATAGAACGAGGTTTCGTAATATTTAGATCCAAGAAAAGACATATGACAATGTTGTTTCCAATACAAATGATATAAATCAATGTGTTTTCGTTAGAATTAACTAAAATGATCATGATTTTCGGCGTATATTACCGATGGAAGATGTATACGTAAAACCACTCTAATCCGGCTGAAACATCGATATATGCAATAAAAACAGAACTTCTCCCCTTTTCAATATCTTACTCAGTATTTTAACGAGAAACAAATAGTTGATTGAAAATGTAGTATTTATTGTTAATTTCTGATCAATTATATGTTTGCATCATTTATATCGTATATTTAATGAATTAGTAACAATAAACTGAAAATTCACAAAAACGTGGAAAAACGGCAAAAAATTGCCTAATTCGATGATATTTTCTTTAAATCACATCAAGGAAAAAGGGATGATAAACGTCAAAATATTGCTAAATTCGATGATTTTAAGTACAAAACAAAACGCAAGAAAACTTGCTTAAAATGCAATATTATGCAAAATTCTGAGATTTGAAGGCCAAATCACATATCGTGATACTACATGAAGTAGTATCGAAATATTGGTAAAAACGAATATATTTACGTAAAATAACACTACATGAAAAACGAGAAAAAAGTCACATTTTACCAAATTTGACGATTTTAACTTTAAATCATAGAGCGAGGTTTCGTATTATTTAGATCCAAGAAAAGACATGACAATTTTGCTCCAATACAAATGATAAAAATCAATGTGTTTTCATAAGAATTAACTAAAATGATCCTGATTTTCCGCTTATATTACAGATGGAAGATGTACACGTAAAACCGCTCTAATCCGGCTGAAACGTCGATATATGCAATAAAAACAGAACTTCTCCCCTTTTCAATATGTTAATCAGTATTTAAACGAGAAACAAATAGTTGATTGAAAATGAAGTATTTAATGTTAATTTCTAATCAATTATGTGTTTGCATCATTTTTTCCGTATATTTAATGAATTAATAACACTAAACTGAATTTTCACAAAAACGTGGAAAAACGGTAAAATATTGCCTAATTCGATGATATTTTCTTTATATCACAAAAAGGAAAAGAGGATGATAAAAGTGAAAATATTGCTAAATTTGATGATTTTTAGTACAAAACCAAACGCAAGAAAACTTGCTTGAAATGCAATATTATGCGAAATTCTGTGATATGAAGGCCAAATCACATATCGTGATACTACATGAAGCAGTATCGAAATATTGGTAAAAACGAATATATTTACGTAAAATCACACTACATGAAAAACGTGAAAAAATCACTATTTTACCAACTTTGAGGATTTTAACTTCAAATCATAGAACGAGATTTCGTATTATTTAGATCCAAGATATGACAATGTTGTTTCCAATACAAATGATAAAAATCAATGTGTTTTCATTAGAATTAACAAAAATGATCCTGATTATCCGCTTATATCCGATGATTATCCGATGGAAGATGTACACGTAAAACCGCTCTAATCCGGCTGAAACGTCGATATATGCAATAAAAACAGAACTTCTCCCCTTTGCAATATCTTAATCAGTATTTTTAACAAGAAACAAATAGTTGATTGAAAATGAAGTATTTATTGTTAATTTCTAATCAATTATGTGTTTGCATCATTTATATCGTATATTTAATGAATTAATAACAATAAACTGAAAATTCACAAAAACGTGGAAAAACGGCAAAATATTGCCTATTTCGATAATATTTTCATTAAATCACATAGAGGAAATGAGGATGATAAACGTGAAAATATTGCTAAATTTGATGATTTTTAGTACAAAACAAAACGCAAGAAAACTTGCTTAAAATGCAATATTATGCAAAATTCTGAGATTTGAAGGCCAAATCACATATCGTGATACTACATGAAGTAGTATCGAAATATTGGTAAAAACGAATATATTTACGTAAAATCACACTACATGAAAAACGAGAAAACAGTCTCTTTTTACCAAATTTGACGATTTTAACTTTAAATCATAGAGCGAGGTTTCGTATTATTTAGATCCAAGAAAAGACATGACAATTTTGCTCCAATACAAATGATAAAAATCAATGTGTTTTCATAAGAATTAACTAAAATGATCCTGATTTTCCGCTTATATTACAGATGGAAGATGTACACGTAAAACCGCTCTAATCCGGCTGAAACGTCGATATATGCAATAAAAACAGAACTTCTCCCCTTTTCAATATCTTAATTGAAATTTTTTTCAATTAAGTATTTCAATATCAGTATTTTTAACGACACAAATATTTGATTGAAAATGAAGTATTTATTGTTAATTTCTAATCAATTATGTGTTTGCATCATTTATATCGTGTATTTAATGAATTAATAACAATAAACTGAAAATTCACAAAAACGTGGAAAAACGGCAAAATATTGCCTATTTCGATAATATTTTCTTTAAATCACATAAAGGAAATGAGGATGATAAACGTCAAAATATTGCTAAATTTGATGATTTTTACTACAAAACCAAACGCAAGAAAACTTGCTTGAAATGCAATATTATGCGAAATTCTGTGATTTGAAGGCCAAATCACATATCGTGATACTACATGAAGTAGTATCGAAATATTGGTTAAAACGAATATATTTACGTAAAATCACACTACATGAAAAACGTGAAAAAAGTCACTATTTTACCAAATTTGAGGATTTTAACTTGAAATCATAGAACGAGGTTTCGTAATATTTAGATCCAAGAAAAGACATATGACAATGTTGTTTCCAATACAAATGATATAAATCAATGTGTTTTCATTAGAATTAGCTAAAAATATCCTGATTTTCCGCTTATATTACAGATGGAAGATGTATACGTAAAACCACTCTAATCCGGCTGAAACATCGATATATGCAATAAAAACAGAACTTCTCCCCTTTTCAATATCTTACTCAGTATTTTAACGAGAAACAAATAGTTGATTGAAAATGAAGTATTTATTGTTAATTTCTGATCAATTATATGTTTGCATCATTTATATCGTATATTTAATGAATTAGTAACAATAAACTGAAAATTCACAAAAACGTGGAAAAACGGCAAAATATTGCCTAATTCGATATTTTCTTTATATCACATCAACGAAAAGGGGATGATAAACGTCAAAATATTGCTAAATTCGATGATTTTAAGTACAAAACAAAACGCAAAAACTTGCTTAAAATGCAATATTATGCAAAATTCTGAGATTTGAAGGCCAAATCACATATCGTGATACTACATGAAGTAGTATCGAAATATTGGTAAAAACGAATATATTTACGTAAAATCACACTACATGAAAACGAGAAAAAAGTCACATTTTACCAAATTTAACGATTTTAACTTTAAATCATAGAGCGAGGTTTCGTATTATTTAGATCCAAGAAAAGACATATGACAATTTTGCTCCAATACAAATGATAAAAATCAATGTGTTTTCATTAGAATTAACTAAAATGATCCTGATTTTCCGCTTATCTTACAGATGGAAGATGTACACGTAAAACCGCTCTAATCCGGCTGAAACGTCGCTATATGCAATAAAAACAGAACGTCTCCCCTTTTCAATATCTTAATCAGTATTTAAACGAGAAACAAATAGTTGATTGAAAATGAAGTATTTAATGTTAATTTCTAATCAATTATGTGTTTGCATCATTTTTCCCGTTTATTTAATGAATTAATAACAATAAACTGAATATTCACAAAAACGTGGAAAAACGGTAAAATATTGCCTAATTCGATGATATTTTCTTTATATCACAAAAAGAAAAAGAGGATGATAAACGTCAAAATTTTGCTAAATTCGATGATTTTTAGTAAAAAACAAAACGCAAGAAAACTTGCTTAAAATGCAATATTATGCGAAATTCTGAGATTTGAAGGCCAAATCACGTATCGTGATACTACATGAAGTAGTATCGAAATATTGGTAAAAACGAATATATTTACGTAAAATCACACTACATGAAAAACGTGAAAAAATCACTATTTTACCAACTTTGAGGATTTTAACTTCAAATCATAGAACGAGGTTTCGTATTATTTAGATCCAAGATATGACAATGTTGTTTCCAATACAAATGATAAAAATCAATATCACAAAAAATGATATTTTCTTTAAATCACATAATGGAAAAGAGGATGATAAACGTCAAAATATTGCTAAATTCGAAGATTTTTAGTACAAAACCAAACGCCAGAAAACTTGCCTAAAATGCAATATTATGCGAAATTCTGAGATATGAAGGCCAAATCACATATCGTGAGAAAACATGAAGTATTATCGAAATATTGGTAGAAACGAATATATTTACGTAAAATCACACTACATGAAAAACGTGAAAAAGTCACTATTTTACCAAATTTGAGGATTTTAACTTCAAATCATAGAGCGAGGTTTCGTATTATTTAGATCCAAGAAAAGAAATATGGCATTGTTGTTTCCAATACAAATGATAAAAATCAATGTGTTTTCATTAGAATTAACTAAAATGATAATGATTTTCCGCTTATATTACCGATGGAAGATGTATAAGTAAAAGCGCTCTAATCCGTCTGAAACGTCGATATATGCAATAAAAACAGAACTTCTCCCCTTTTCAATATCGTACTCAGTATTTTAACGAGAAACAAATGGTTGAATGAAAATAAAGTATTTATTGTTAATTTCTGATCAATTATGTGTTTGCATAATTTTTATCGTATATTTAATGAATTAATAACAATGAAATTAAAATTCACAAAAACGTGGAAAAACGGCAAAATATTGCCTAATTCGATGATATTTTGTTTATATCACATAAAGGAAGAGGGGACGATAAAAGTCAAAATATTGCTAAATTCGATGATTTTTTGTACGAAACCAAACGCAAGAAAACTCGCTTAAAATGCAAAATTTTGCGAAATTCTGAGATTTGAAGGCCAAATCAAATATCGTGATACTACATGAAGTAGTATCGAAATTTTGATAAAAACGTATATATTTACGTAAAATCACACTACATGAAAAACGTGAAAAAAGTCACTATATTACCAAATTTGAGGATTTTAACTTCAAATCATAGAGCTAGGTTTCGTATTATTTAGATCCAAGAAAGGACATATGACAATGTTGTTTCCAATACAAATGATAAAAATCAATGTGTTTTCATTAGAATTAACTAAAATGATCATGATTTTCCGCTTATATTACCGATGGAAGATGTATACGTAAAACCGCTCTAATCCGGCTGAAACGTCAATATATGCAATAAAAACAGAACCTCTCCAATTTTCAATATCTTACTCAGTATTATAACGAGAAACAAATAGTTGATTGAAAATAAAGTATTTTTTGTTAATTGCGAATCAATTATGTGTTTGCATCATTTTTATCAAAAATTTAATGAATTAATAACAATAAACTGAAAATTTACAAAAACGTGGAAAAACGGCAAAATATTGCCTAATTCGATGATATTTTCTTTATATCACATAAAGGAAAAGGGGATGATAAACGTCAAAATATTGCTAAATTCGATGATTTTTAGTACGAAACAAATTGCAAGAAAACATGCTTAAAATGCAATATTATGCGAAATTCTGAGATTTGAAGGCTAAATCACATATCGTGATGCTACATGAAGTAGTATCGAAATATTGGTAAAAACGAATATATTTACGTAAAATCACACTACATGAAAAACGTGAAAAAAGTCACTATTTTACCAAATTTGAGGATTTTAACTTCAAATCATAGAGCGAGGTTTCGTATTATTTAGATCCAAGAAAGGACATATGACAACGTTGTTTCCAATACAAATGATAAAAATGAATGTGTTTTCATTAGAATTAACTAAAATGATCCTGATTTTCCGCTTATATTACAGATGGAAGATGTACACGTAAAACCGCTCTAATCCGGGTGAAACGTCGATATATGCAATAAAAACAGAACTTCTCCCCTTTTCAATATCGTACTCAGTATTTTAACGAGAAACAAATGGTTGATTGAAAATAAAGTATTTATTGTTAATTTCTAATCAATTATGTGTTTGCATCATTTTTATCGTATATTTAATGAATTAATAACAATAAAATTAAAATTCACAAAAACGTGGAAAAACGGCAAAATATTGCCTAATTCGATGATATTTTGTTTATATCACATAAAGGAAGAGGAGACGATAAACGTCAAAATATTGCTAAATTCGATGATTTTTTGTACAAAATCAAACGCAAGAAAACTCGCTTCAAATGCAAAATTATGCGAAATTCTGAGATTTGAAGGCCAAATCACATATCGTGATACTACATGAAGTAGTATCGAAATTTTGGTAAAAACGTATATATTTACGTAAAATCACACTATTTGAAAAACGTGAAAAAAGTCACTATTTTACCAAATTTGAGGATTTTAACTTCAAATCATAGAGCGAGGTTTCGTATTATTTAGATCCAAGAAAGGACATATGACAATGTTGTTTCCAATACAAATGATAAAAATCAATGTGTTTTCATTAGAATTAACTAAAATGATCATAATTTTCCGCTTATAATACCGATGGAAGATGTATACGTAAAAGGACATATGACAATGTTGTTTCCAATTCAAATGATAAAAATCAACGTGTTTTCATTAGAATTAACTAAAATGATCATAATCAAAGGCTCATGCGAGGGATGCAGGAGTTCAAGAGAAAGATGCAGAGGCTCAAGAAAGGGATGCAGAGTATTAAGAAAGTGATGCAGAGGCTCAAAAGAGGGATGCAGAGGCTCAATAGAGGGATGCAGGGGCTCAAGAGAGTGATAGAGAGGCTCAAGAGAGTGATTCAGAGGATTACGAGAGTGATGCAGAGGCTTAAGAGAGTGATGCAGAGGCTTACGAGAAGATGCAAAGGCTTAAGTGAGTGGGGCAGAGGCTCAAGCGAGGGATGCATAGGCTCAAGAGAGGGATGAATAGGCTCAAGAGAGGGATGCAGAGGTTCAAGAGAGGGATGCATAGGCTCTTGAGAGTGATGCAGAGGCTCAAGAGAGTGATGCAGAGGCTTAAGCTAGTGATGCAAAGGCCCGAGAGAGGGATGCTAAGGCTCATGAGAGGGATGCAGGAGTTCAAGAGAGAGATGCAGATGTTCACGAATGGGATGCAGAGGCTTAACAAAGTGATGCAGAGGCTCAAAAGAGGGATACAGAGGCTTAAGAAGGTGCCAATTTCGACGCTTGAGCCATATTTTTGAGCCAAATTATCGCTCTCGGCAAGTATTCGCAGTTTGAAATTACGACTTTTTATACAGAAAATATGCCAATTACTGAGAACGGCGATGGGTCACATTTTGCAAAAAACCCTCCTGCAGTTTTCAAAATATCCCAAACATCCCAAATTCGACAATTGAGCCATATTTTGAAGCCAAATTCTGGCTCTCTGCACGTATTCGCAGTTTGAAAATACGACTTTTTATATCGAAAATATGTCAATTACTGAGAGCGGCGATGGGTCAAATTTTGCCCAAACCCTCCCCGGCTGTTTTCAAAATATCCCAAACATCCCAAATCTGATTACTACAGTATCGAATATTGTAGGCGGCGATCGATCACATTTTGCCCAAACCCTCTCTGCAGTTTTCAAAATATCCCAAACATCCCAATTTCGATGCTTGACCCATATTTTGGAGCCAAATTCTCGCTCTCTGAACGTATTCGTAGTTTGAAATTACGACTTTTTATACGGAAAACATGTCAATTACTGATAACGGCGATGGGTCAAATTTTGCCCAAACCCTCCCCGGCAGTGTTCAAAATATCCCAAACATCCCAAATTTGACGTGTTAGCCATATGTAGGAGCCAAATTCTGGCTCTCTGCACGTAAATTCAGTTTGAAATTTCGACTTTTTATACCAAAAATATGCCAAGTACTGAAAGTAGCGATGGGTCACATTTTGCCCAAACACCCCTGCAGTTTTCAAAATATCCCAAATTCGAGCCTTGAGATATATTTTGGAACCAAATTCTAGCTCTCTGCATGTCTTTGCAGTTTGAAACTATTTGTACCTCGTTAAAATAGTGAGTCAGATATTTATTAGGAGAGATTTTCTGTTTTTATTGCATATTTCGACTTTTAAATCATCATTTTTAAATCATCATCTGGGAGAGGAAATTCTTCAAGAGTCAGAGAAAGAAAAGGACTTGGGAGTTGATATCACGCCAGACCTGTCTCTGCAGCCCATATCAAGAGGATAACATGAGCGGCATATGCCAGGCTGGCCAACATACGAACGGCATTCAGAAACTTGTGTAAAGAATCATTCAGAACTTTGTATACCACATATGTCAGGCCAATCCTGGAGTATGCAGCCCCCAGCATGGAGTCCATATCTAGTCAAGGATAAGACTAAACTGGAAAAGGTTCAAAGGTTTGCCACCAGACTAGTACCCGAGCTGAGAGGTATGAGCTACGAGGAGACACTACGGGAATTAAACCTCACTTCGCTGGAAGACAGAAGAGTTAGGGGGAACATGATCACCACATTCAAGATTCTCAAGGGAATTGATAGGGTAGATAAATATTGGTTTTTTAACTCAAGGGGCACACCCACTAAGGGATACAGGTGGAAGCTGAGCGCCCAAATGAGCCACAGAGATATTAGAAAGAACTTTTTTAGCGTCAGAGTGGTTGACAAATGGAATGCATTAGGAAGTGATGTGGTGGAGGCTGACTCCATACACAGTTTCAAGTGTAGATATGAGAGAGCCTAATAGGCTCAAAAATCTGTACACCTGCTGATTGACGGTTGAGAGGCGCGACCAAAGAACCAGAGCTCAATCCCCGCAAACACAAATAGGTGAGTACAACTAGGTGAGTACACACACACACACACATACACACATTAATTGATAATGGACTGAATTGTGTACGTATCCATGTGTACTGTTGTCAAGACCGACAGACACATGAAGCTATGTGTGTTTATGTGTACCTGTAATTGTACTGACATGTGTACGATAATTATCTGTATAATTAAATTAATTAAATTAACTGTATAATTGAAATTACGAATTTTTATACCGAAAATATGCAAATTACTGAAAGCGGCGATGGATCGCATTTTGCCCAAACACTCCCTGCAGTTTTCAAAATATCCCAAACATGTAAAATTCGACGTTGGAGCTATATTTTGGAGCCAAATTCTGGCTCTCGGCACGTATTCGCAGTATGAAATTACGACTTTTTATGCCGAAAATATGCCAATTACTGCGAGCAGCGATGGGTCACATTTTGCCCAGACCCCCCCCCCCCCTTCCCACCCTGCAGTTTTCAAGATATCACAAACATCCTAAATTCGACCCTTGAGCCATATTTTGGAGCCAAATTCTGACTCTCTGCACGTATTCGCCGTTTGAAATTACGACTTTTTATACCGAAAATATGCCAATTACCGAAAGCGTCGATGGATCACATTTTGCCCAAACCCTCCCTGCAGATTTCACAATATCCCAAACATACCAAATTCGACCATAGAGCCATATATTGGAGTCAAGATCTGACTCTCTGCACGTATTCGCAGTTTGAAATTACGACTTTTTATTCCTAAAATACGCCAATTACTGAAAGCAGCGATGGGTCACTTGTTGCCAAAACCCACCCTGCAGTTTTCAAAATATCCCAAACAACCCAAAATCGACGCTTGAGCAATATTTTGGAGTTAAATTCTCGCTTTCTACACGTATTCGCAGATATAAATTATGGCTTTTTAAACCAAATATATGCTAACTACAGGGAGCGGCGATGGGTCACATTTTGGCCAAACCCCCCTTGCAGTTTTCAAAAAATCCCAAACATCCCAAATTCGACGTTTGAGCCATATTTTGTAGGCAAATTCTGGCTCTCTGCACGTATTCGCTGTTTGAAATTACGACTTTTTATACTGAAAATATGCCAATTACTGAGACCGGCGATGGGTCACATTTTGCCCACACTCACCCTGCAGTTTTCAAAATATCCCTAACATCCCAAATTCGACCCTTGAGCCTTATTATGGCGCCAAATTCTGGCTCTCTGCACGTATTCGGAGTTTGAAATTACGAATTTTTATACCTAAAATATGCCAATAACTGAAAACGGCGATGGATCACACTTTGACCAAACCCTCCTTGCAGTTTTCAAAATATCCCAAACATCCCAAATTCGACGCTTGAGCCATATTTTTGAGCCAAATTATGGCTCTTTACACGTATTCGCCGTTTGAAATTACGACTTTTATACCGAAAATATGCCAATTACTGAGAGCAGCGATGGATCTCATTTTGCCCAAACCCCCCTGTAGTTTTCAGAATATCTCAAACATCCCAAATTGGACCCTTGTACCATATTTTGGAGCTAAATTCTGGCTCTGTGCACGTATTCGCAGTTTGAAATTACGACTTTTAGTACCGAAAATATGCCAATTACTGAAAGCGGCGATGGATCAAATTTTGCCCAAACTCTCCCTGCAGTTTTTAAAATATCTCAAACATCCCAAATTCGACGCTTTAGCCATATTTTGGAGGCAAAATCTGGCTCTCTGCATGTATTCACCGTTTGAAATTACGACTTTTATACCAAAAATATGCAAATTTCTGTGAGCAGCGATGGATCACATTTTGCCCAAGCTCTCCCTGCAGTTGTCAAAATATTCGAAACATCCCAAATTCGAAGCTTAAGCCATATTTCCGAGCCAAATTCTGGCTTTCCGCACTTATTCGCAGTTTGAAATTACGACTTTTTATACCTAAAATATGCCAATTACTGAATGCGACGATGGGTCAAATTTTGCCCAAACCCTCCCCGGCAGTTTTCAAAATATCCCAAATTCGAGCCTTGAGCCATATTTTGGAACCAAATTCTGGCTCTTTGCACGTATTCGCAGTTTGAAATTACGACATTTTATACCGAAAATATGCTAATTACTGACACCGGCGATAAGTCACAGTTTGCCCAAACCCTTCCAGCAGTTTTCAAAATATCCCAAACATCCAAAATCCGACGCTTGAGCCATATTTTGGAGCCAAATTCTCGCTTTCTGCACGTTTTCGCAGTTTGAAATTACGACTTTTTATACCGAAAATATGCCAATTACTGATAGCTGCGATGGGTCACATTTTGCCTAAACCCTCCCTGCAGATTTTAAATATCCCAAAATTTCCAAATTTGACGCTTGAGCAATATTTTGGAGCAAAAATTCTCGCTCTCTGCACGTATTCGCAGTTTGAAATTACGACTTTTTGTACCGAATATATCCCAATTACTGGGAGCAGCGATGGGTCACATTTTGCCCAAACCCCCCCCCTGCATTTTTCAAAATATCTCAAACATTCCAAAATCGAAGCCTGAGCCATATTTTGGACCCAAATTCATGCTCTCTGCACGTATTCGAAGATTGAAATTACGAATTTTATACCGAAAATATGCCAATTACTGAGAGCTGCGATAGGAGACATTTTGCCCAAACCCCTCTGCAGTTTTCAAAATATCCCAAACATCTCAAAGACGGCCCTTGAGCCATATTTTGGAGCCAAATTATGGCTCTCTGCACGTATTCGCAGATTGAAATTACGATTTTCATACAGAAAATATGCCAATTACTGAAAGCGGCGTTGTATCACATTTTGCCCAAACCCTCCCAGCAGTTTTCAAAATATCCCAAACATCCCAAATTCGACGCTTGAGCCATATTTTGGAGCCAAATTCTCGCTCTGTGCACGTTTTCGCAGTTTGAAATTACGACTTTTTTTACCGAAAATATGCCAATCACTGACAGCGGCTATGGATCATATTTTGCCACAAACCCTCCCAGCAGTTTTCAAAATATCCCAAACATCCCAAATTCGACGCTTGAGCCACATTTTGGAGCCAAATTCTGATGCTCTGCACGTATTCGCAGTTTAAAATTACGAATTTTATACCGAAAATATGCCAATTGCTAAGAGCTGCGTTGGGTCACATTTTGCCCAAACCCACCCTGCAGTTTTGAAAATATCTCACACAACCCAAATTCGACGCTTGAGCCATATTTTGGAGCCAAATTCTGGCTTTCTGCACGTATTCGCAGTTTGAAATTACGACGTTTTATACCGAAAATATGCCAATTACTGAAAGCTGCGATGGGTCACATTTTGCCTAAACCCAACCTGCAGATTTTAAATATCCCAAAATTTCCAAATTCGACGCTTGAGCAATATTTTGGAGCAAAAATTCTCGCTCTCTGCACGTATTCGCAGTTTGAAAATTCGATTTTCATACAGAAAATATGCCAATTACTGAGAGCGGCGATGTATCACATTTTGGCCAAACCCTCCCTGCTGTTTTCAAAATATCCCAAACATCACAATTTCGACGCTTAATCAATATTTTGGAGCCAAATTCTCGCTCTCAACACGTATTCGCAGTTTGAAATTACGACTTTTTATACCGAAAACATGTCAATTACTTAGAGCAGCGATGTGTCAAATTTTGCCCAAACCCTCCCCGGCAGTTTTCAAAATATCCCTAAATCGAGCCTTGAGCCATATTTTGGAACCAAATTCTGGCTCTCTGCACGTATTCGCAGTTTAAAATTACGAATTTTATACCGAAAATATGCCAATTACTGAGAGCTGCGATGTGTCACATTTTGCCCAAACCCACCCTGCAGTTTTGAAAATATCCCAAACAATCCAAATTCGACGCTTGAGCCATATTTTGGAGCGAAATTCTGGCTTTCTGCACGTATTCCCTGTTTGAAATTACGACTTTTCATACCGAAAATAAGACAATTACTGAAAGCGGCGATGGGTCACATTTTGCCTAAACCCTCCCTACAGATTATAAATATCCTAAAAATCCCAAATTCGACGCTTGAGCAATATTTTGAAAAAATATTGAGCATTATTTGAGCAATATTTGATATTGAGGAATAATATTGAGCAATAATATTGAGCAATAATATTGAGCAATATTTGAAAAAAGTCACTATAATACCAAATTCGAGGATTTTTACTTCAAATCATAGAGCGAGGTTGCGTATTATTTTGATCATTAAAAACTCATATGAAAACGTTTTTTCCAATTCAAATGATAAAAATCAATGTGTTTTCTTGAGAACTAACTAAAATGTTCCTGAATTTCCGTTTATATTACTGAATTCGTAAAACTGTTCTACTCTGGCTTAAACGTCGAAATATGCAATAAAAACAGAAAATCTCTCCTAATCAATATCTGACTCACTATTTTAACGAGGTACAAATAGTTTCAAACTGCGAAGACATGCAGAGAGCAAGAATTTGGTTACAAAATATATCTCAAGGCTCGAATTTGGGATATTTTGAAAACTGCAGGTGTGTTTGTGCAAAATGTGACCCATCGCTACTTTCAGTACTTGGCATATTTTTGGTATAAAAAGTCAAAATTTCAAACTGCATATACGTGCAGAGAGCCAGAATTTGGCTCCTACATATGGCTCACACGTCAAATTTGGGATGTTTGGGATATTTTGAAAACTGCCGGGGAGGGTTTGGGCAAAATTTGACCCATCGCCGCTCTCAGTAATTGACATGTTTTCCGTATAAAAAGTCGTAATTTCAAACTGCGAATACGTGCAGAGAGCGAGAATTTGGCTCCAAAATATGGGTCAAGCATCGAAATTGGGATGTTTTCGATATTTTGAAAAGTGTTTGGGCAAAATGTGATCGATCGCCGCCTGCAGTATTTGATACTGTAGTAATCAGGTTTGGGATGTTTGGGATATTTTGAAAACAGCCGGGGAGGGTTTGGGCAAAATTTGACCCATCGCCGCTCTCAGTAATTGACATATTTTCGATATAAAAAGACGTATTTTCAAACTGCGAATACGTGCAGAGCCAGAATTTGGCTCCAAAATATTGCTCAATTGTCGAATTTGGGATGTTTGGAAAATTTTGAAAACTGCAGGGAGGGTTTGGGCAAAATGTGATCCATCGCCGGTTTCAGTAATTGGCATATTTTCTGTATAAAAAGTCGTAATTTATATCTGCGAAATCGTGCAGAGAGCCAGAATTTGGCTCCAAAATATGGCTCACGGGTCGGCTTTGAGAAGTTTGGGATAATTTGAAAACTGCAGAGGTGTTTGGGCAAAATGTGACCTATCGCAGCTATCAGTAATTGGCATATTTTCGGTATAAAAAGTCGTAATTTCAAACTGCGAATACGTGCAAAGAGCGAGAATTTTTGCTCCAAAATATTGCTCAAGCGTCGAATTTGGTATGTTTGGGATATTTAAAATCTACAGGGAGGGTTTAGGCAAAATGTGACCCATCGCCGCTTTCAGTAATTGGCATATTTTCGGTAAAAAAAAAATCGTAATTTCAAACTACGAAAACGTGCAGAGAACCAGAATATGGCTCCAAAATATGGCACATGGCTCGAATTTGGGATCTTTGGGATATTCTGTAAACTGCCTGGGAGGGTTTGGGCAAAATTTGACCTATCGCTGCTCCTAGTAATTGGCATATTTTCGGTAAAAAAATTGGTAGTAATTTCAAACTGCGAATACGTGCAACGAGCGAGAATGTGGCTCCAAAATATGGCTCAAACGTCGGATTTGGGATGGTTTGGGATAATTTCAACGGGTGGGTTTCGGCAAACTGTGACCCATCGCCAATGACTCAAGGCTCGAATTTGGGATATTTTGAAAACTGCCGGGGAAAGTTTGGACAAAATTTGACCAATCGCCGCTCTCAGTAATTGATATGTTTTCGGTATAAAAAGTCGTAATTTCAAACTGCGAATACGTACAGAGAGCGAGAATTTGGCTCCAAAATATTGGTCAAGCGTCGAAATTGCGATGTTTGGGATATTTTGAAAACTGCAGGGAGGGTTTGGGCAAAGTGTGATCCATCGCTGCCTATAGTAATTGGCATATTTTCGATATAAAATTCGTATTTTTAAACTGCGAATACGTGCAGACAGCCAGAATTTATCTCCAAAATATGGCTCAAGGGTCCAATTTGGTATGTTTGGGATATTCTAAAAACTGCAGGGGGTGTTTGGCCAAAATGAGACTTATCGCCGCTGTCAGTAATTGGCATATTATCGGTATAGAATGTCGTAATTTCAAACTGCGAATACGTGCAGAGAGCGAGAATTTGGCTCCAAAATATGTCTCAAGCGTCGAATTTGAGATGTTTGGGATATTTTGAAAACTGCAGGGGGGGTGGGGGTTGGGCAAAATGTGACTTATCGCCGCTTTCAGTAATTGGCATATTTTCGGTGTAAAATGTCGTAATTTCAAATTGCGAATACGTGCAGAGAGCCATAATTTGATTCCAAAATATGGCTCACGACTTGAATTTGGGATATTTGTAAAACTGCCGGGGAGGGTTTGAGCAAAATTTGACCCAACGCAGCTCTCAGTAATTGACACGTTTTCGGTATAAAAAAGTCGTAATTTCAAACGGCGAATACGTGCAGAGAGCCAGAATTTCCTTAAAAATATGGCTCAAGCTTCGAATTTGGGATGTTTGAGATATTTTAAAAACTTCAGGGAGGGTTTGGGCAAAATGTGATCCATCGCCGCTCTTAGTAACTGGCATATATTCGGTTTAAAGATTCCTAAATTCAAACTGCGAAAACGTGCAGAGAGCGAGAATTTAGCTCCAAAATATTGCTCAAGCGTCGAATTTGGGATGTTTGGGATATTTTGAAACTGCAGAGGGGTTTGCGCAAAATGTGACTCATCGCCGCTCTCAGTAATTGGAATATTTTCGGTATAAAAAGTCGTAATTTCAAACTTCGAATACATGCAGAGAGCCAGAATTTGGCTACAAAATATGGCTCAAGCGTCGAATTTGGGATGTTTGGGATATTTTGAACCTGCACGGAGGGTTTGGGCAAAATATGATCCATCTCCGATTTCAGTTACTGGCATATTTTCGGTATAAAATGTCGTAATTTCATACTGCAAATACGTGTATAGAGCCAGAATTTGCTCAGAAATATGACTCAAGCTTTGAATTTGGGATGTTTGAAATATTTTGAAAACTTCAGGGAGGGTTAGGGCAAAATGTGATCTATCGCTGCTCACAGTAATTGGCATATTTTCGGTTTAAAAATTCGTAATTTCAAACTACGAATACGTGCAGAGAGAGAAAATTTCGCTCCAAAATATGGCTCAAGCGTCAAATTTGGGATGGTTTGGGATGTTTTCAAAACTGCAGGGTGGGTTTTGGCAAACGGTGACCCATCGCCGCTCTCAGTAATTGGCATATTTTCGGTATAAAATTCGTAATTTCAGACCGCGAATACGTGTAGAGAGCCAAAATTTGGCTCCAAATAATGGCTCAAGCGTCGAATTTGGGATGTTTGGGATATTTTGAAAACTGCAGGGAGGGTTTGGGCAAAATGTGATCCATCATCGCTTTCAATAACTGGCATATTTTCGGTACAAAATGTCGTAATTTCATACTGCGAATACGTGCATAGAGCCAGAATTTGGCTCCAAAATATGGTTCAAGCTTCGAATTTGGGATGTTTGGAATAATTTGTCAACTGCAGGGGGAGACTGTGCAAAATGTAACCCCTCGCTGCTAAGAGAAATTTGCATATTTTCGGTATAAAAAGTCGTAATTTCAAACGGCAAATACGCATAGAGAACCACAATTTGGCTCGAAAATATATCTCAAGCGTCGAATTTGGGATGTTTGGGATATTTTGAAATTGCAGGGAGGGTTTGGGCAAAATATGATCAATCGCTGCTCTCAGTAATTGGCATATTTTCGGTATAAAAAGTCGTAATTTAAACTGCGAATACGTGCAGAGAGCCAGAATTTGGCTCCAAAATATGGCTCATGGCTCGAATTGGGATGTTTGGGATATTTGTATTTATTTATATTTTAATCCTTCCAATATTTTGGAGGGATTGTGCAAAATTTGACCCATCGCCGCTCTTAGTAATTGGCATATTTTTCGGTATAAAAAGTAGTAATTTCAAACTAAGAATATGTGCAGTGAGCCAGAATTTGCCTCCAAAGTATGGCTCAAGAGTCGAAATTGGGATTTTTTGGATATTTAAAAAATTTCAAGGAGGATTTGGGCAAATGTGATCAATCGCCGCTTTCAATAATTGGCATATTTTCTGTATAAAAAGTCGTAATTTCAAACTGCGAATACGTGCAGAGAGCCAGAATTTGCCTCCAAAATATGACTCAAGCGTCGAATTTGGGATGTTTGGGATATTTTAAAAACTGCAGGGAGAGTTTGGGAAAAATGTGATCCATCGCCGCTCCCTGTAAATGGCATATATTCTGTTTAAAAAGTCGTAATTTCAAACTACGAATACGTGCACAGAGCGAGAATTTTACAAATGATAAAAATCATGTGTTTTCATTAGAATTAACTAAAATGATCATGATTTTCTGCTTATATTACCGATGGAAGATGTATACGTAAAACCGCTCTAATCCGGCTGAAACGTCGATAAATGCAATAAAAACAGAACCTCTCCAATTTTCAATATCTTACTCAGTATTTTAACAAGAAACAAATAGTTGATTGAAAATAAAGTATTTATTGTTAATTTCTAATCAATTATGTGTTTGCATCATTTTTATCGTATATTTAATGAATTAATACCAATAAACTGAAAATTCACAAAAACGTGGAAAAACGGCAAAATATTGCCTAATTCGATGATATTTTCTTTATATCACATAAAGGAAAAGGAGATGATAAACGCCAAAATATTGCTAAATTCGATGATTTTTAGTACGAAACAAATTGCAAGAAACATGCTTAAAAATGCAATATTATGCGAAATTCTGAGATTTGAACGCTAAATCACATATCGTGATACTACATGAAGTAGTATCGAAATATTGGTAAAAAACGAATATATTTACGTAAAATCACACTACATGAAAAACGTGAAAAAAGTCACTATTTTACCAAATTTGAGGATTTTAACTTCAAATCATAGAGCGAGGTTTCGTATTATTTAGATCCAAGAAAGGACATATGACAATTTTGTTTTCCAATACAAATGATAAAAATCAATGTATTTTCATTAGAATTAACTAAAATGATCCTGATTTTTCGCTTATATTACAGATGGAAGATGTACACGTAAAACCGCTCTAATCCGGGTGAAACGTCGATATATGCAATAAAAACAGAACTTCTCCCTCTCAATATCTTACTCAGTGTTTTAACGAGAAACAAATAGTTTGATTGAAAATGAAGTATTTAATGTTAATTTCTAATCATTATGTGTTTGCATCATTTTATCGTATATTTATTAAATTAATACCAATAAAATAAAAATTCACAAAAACGTGGAAAAACGGCAAAATATTGCCTAATTCGATGATATTTTGTTTATATCACATAAAGGAAGAGGGACGATAAAAGTCAAAATATTGCTAAATTCGATGATTTTTTGTACGAAACCGAACGCAAGAAAACTCGCTTAAAATGCAAAATTATGCGGAATTCTGAGATTTGAAGGCCAAATCACATATCGTGATACTACATGAAGTAGTATCGAAATTTTGGTAAAAAACGTATATATTTAGGTAAAATCACACTACATGAAAACGTGAAAAAAGTCACTATTTTACCAATTTGAGGATTTTACCTTCAAATCATAGAGCGAGGTTTCGTATTATTTAGATCCAAGAAAGAACATATGACAATGTTGTTTCCAATACAAATGATAAAAATCAATGTGTTTTCATTAGAATTAACTAAAATGATCATGATTTTCCGCTTATATTACCGATGGAAGATGCATACGTAAAACCGCTCTAATCCGGCTGAAACGTCGATATATGCAATAAAAACAGAACCTCTCCAGTTTTCAATATCTTACTCAGTATTTTAACGAGAAACAAATAGTTGATTGAAAATAAAGTATTTATTGTTAATTTCTAATCAATTATGTGTTTGCATCATTTTATCGTATATTTAATGAATTAATAACAATAAACTGAAAATTCACAAATACGTGGAAAAACGGCAAAATATTGCCTAATTCGATGATATTTTCTTTATATCACGTAAGGAAAAGCGGATGATAACGTCAAAATATTGCTAAATTCGAAGATTTTTAGTACAAAACCAAACGCAAGAAAAACTTGCTTAAAAATGCAATATTATGCGAAATTCTGAGATTTGAAGGCCAAATCACATATCATGAGGCTCAAGAGAGGGATGTAGAGGCTTAAGAGAGGGATGCAGAGGCTCAAGAGAGTGATGCAAAGGCTCAAGTGAGTGATGGCAGAGGCTTAAGAGAGGAATGCAGAGGCTGTTGAGAATGATGCAAAGGCTTAAGAGAGCGATGCAGAGGCTGAAGAGAATGATGCAGAGGCTTAAGAGAGGGATGCAGACGATCAAGAGAGTGATGCAGAGGCTCAAGAGACTGATGGAGAGGCTCAAGAGAGTGATGTAGAGGCTCAACAGAGTGATTCAGAGGCTCAAGAGAGGGATGCAGAGGCTCAGGGAGAGGGATGCAGAGGCTCAAGTGAGGGAAGCAGAGGCACAAGAGAGGGATTCAGAGGCTCTTGAAAGTGACGTAGAGGTTCAAGAGAGGGATGCAGAGGCTTAAGAGAGTAATGCAAAGGCTCAAGTGAGGGATGCAAAGGCTCATGAGAGCGATGCAGGAGTTCAAGAGAGTGATGCAGAGGCTCAGGAGAGGGATGCAGAGGCTCAAGTGAGAAATGAAGAGGCACAAGAAACGGATGCAGAGGCTCTTGGGAGTGATGCAGAGGGTCAAGAGAGGGATACAGAGCCTCAAGAGAGTGATTCAGAGGCTTACGAGAGTGATGCAAAGGCTTAAGAGAGTGATGCAGAGGCTTAAGAAAGTGATGCAGAGGCTCAAAAGAGGGATGCAGAGGCTCAAGAGAGTGATGCAGAGGCTCAAGAGAGGGATGCAGGGGCTCAAGAGAGTGATGCAGAGGCTCAAGAGAGTGATTCAGAGGCTCACGAGAGTGATGCAGAGGCTCATGAGAGTGATGCAGAGGATCAAGAGAGGGAAGCAGAGGCTTAAGAGAGTGATGCAGAGGCTGAAGTGAGTGATGCAGAGGCTCTAGAGAGTGATGCAGAGGCTCTAGAGAGTGATGCAGAGGCTCAAGAGAGTGATGCATAGGCTCAAGAGAGTGATGCAGAGGAACAAGAGAGTGATGCAGAGGCTCGAGAGAGTGATTCAATTGCTTACGAGAGTGATGCAGAGAATCAAGAGAGTGATGCAGAGGCTCGAGAGAGTTATGCAGAGGCCTCAAGAGAGGGATTCAGAGGCTTAAGAGAGTGATGCAGAGGCTGAAGAGAGTGTTGCAGAGGCTCAAGAGAGGGATGAAGAGACTGAAGAGATTGATGCAGAGGCTCAAGAGAGGGATACAGAGGCTCAAGCGAGTGATGCAGAGGCCTAAGAGAGTGAGGCAGAGGCTTAGGAGAGGGATGCAGAGGCTCAAGAGAGTAATGCAGAGGCTTAAGAGAGGTGATGCAGAGGCTCAAGAGAGTGATTCAGAGGCTTAAGAGAGTGAGGCAGAGGCTTAGGAGAGGGATGCAGAGGCTCAAGAGAGTAATGCAGAGGCTTAAGAGGGTGATGCAGAGGCTCAGGAGAGTGATTCAGAGGCTTAAGAGAGTGATGCAGAAGCTTAAGAGATTGATGCAGAGGCTTAAAGACAGGGATGCAGAGGCTCAAGCGAGGGATGCAGAGGCTCAGGGGAGGGATGCAGGGGCTCAGAGAGTGATTGCAGAGGCTCAAGAGAGGGATGCAGGGGCTCAAGAGAGGGATGCAGAAGCTCAGGTGAGGGATGCAGAGGCCCAAGAGAGGGATGCAGAGGCTTAAGAGAGTGATGCAAAGGCACAGGAGAGGGATGCAGAGGCTCATGAGAGGGATGTAGGAGTTCAGGAGAGTGATGCAAAGACTTAAGAAAGGGATGCAGAGGCTTAAGAAAGTGATGCAGAGGCTGAAAAGAGTGTTGCAGAGGCTTAAGAGAGAGATGCAGAGGCTCAAGAGAGTCATGCAAAGGCTCAAGAGAGTGATGCTGAGGCTGAGGAGAGTGTTGCAGAGGCTTAAGAGAGTGATGCAGAGGCTGAAGAGAGTGTTGCAGAGGCATAAGAGAGGGATGCAGAGGCTCAAGAGAGGGATGTAGAGGCTTAAGAGAGGGATGCAGAGGCTCAAGAGAGTGATGCAGAGGCTTAAGAGAGAGATGCAGATTCTCAAGAGAGGGATGTAAAGGCTCAAGAGAGTGATGCAGAGGCTTAAGAGAGTGATGCAGTGATTTGTAGTGGAAACAACATTGTCATATGTCTTTTCTTGGATCTAAATAACACGAAACCACGCTCTATGATTTGAAGTTAAAATCCTCAAATTTGGTAAAATAGTGACGTTTTTCATGTAGTGTGATATTACGTAAATATATTCGTTTTTACCAATATTTCGATACTACTTCATGTAGTATCACGATATGTGATTTGGCCTTCATATCCCAGAATTTCGAATAATATTGCATTTTAAGCATGTTTTCTTGCAATTTGTTTCGTACGAAAAATCATCGAATTTAGCAATATTTTGACGTTTATCATCCCCTTTTCTTTTATGTGATATAAACAAAATATCATCGAATTAGGCAGTATTTTGCCGTTTTTTCCACGTTTTTGTGAATTTTCATTTTATTGTTATTAATTCATTAAATATACGATAAAAATGATACAAACACATAATTGATTAGAAATTAATAATAAATACTTCATTTTCAATCAACTATTTGTTTCTCGTTAAAATACTGAGATTTAACGCCCTAACTCGCCTGCAGTTTCAAAAATATCCCAAACGTCCAAATTCGACGCTTGAGCAATATTTTGGAGCCAAATTCTCGCTCTCTGCGCGTATTCGTAGTTTGAAATTACAACTTTTTAATCAGAATATATGCCATTTACAGGGAGCAGCGATGGATCACATTTTTCCCAAACTCTCCCTGCAGTTTTTAAATATCCCAAACATCCCAAATTCGACACTTGAACCATATTTTGGAGGCAAATTCTGGCTCTCTGCACGTATTCGCTGATTAAAATTACGACTTTTTATACCGAAAATATGCAAATTACTAAGCGCAGCGATGGGTCAAATTTGGCCCAATCCCTCCCCGGCAGTTTACAAAATATCCCAAACATCCCAAATTCGAGCCATGAGCCATATTTTGGAGCCAAATTCTAGCTCTCTGCACGTATTCGAAGTTTAAAATTACGACTTTTTATACCGAAAATATGCCAATTACTGAGAGCAGCGATTGATCATATTTTGCCCAGACCCTCCCTGCAGTTTTCAAAATATCCCAAACATCCCAAATTCGACGCTTGAGCCATTATTTGGAGCCAAATTCTTGCTCTCTACACGTATTCGCAGTCTGAAATTACGAATTTTATACCGAAAATATGCCAATTACTGAGAGCGGCGATGGGTCACCGTTTACCCAAACCCACCCTGCAGTTTTGAAAACATTCCAAACCATCCCAAATTTGACGCTTGAGCCATATTTTGGAGCGAAATTTTCTCTCTTTGCACGTATTCGTAGTTTGAAATTACGAATTTTTAAACCGAAAATATGCCAATTACTGTGAGCAGCGATAGATCACATTTTGGCCCTAACCCTCCCTGAAGTTTTCAAAATATTCCAAACATCCCAAATTCAAAGCTTGAGTCATATTTCTGAGCCAAATTCTGGCTCTCTACACGTATTTGCAGTATGAAATTACGACTTTTTATACCGAAAATATGCCAGTAACTGAAAGCGGCGATGGATCATATTTTGCCCAAACCCTCCGTGCAGGTTTCAAAATATCCCAAACATCCCAAATTCGACGCTTGAGCCATATTTTGAAGCCAAATTCAGGCTCTTTACACGTATTCGCAGTTTGAAATTGCGACTTTTTATACAAAAAATATGCCAATTACTGAAAGCGGCGATGGATCACATTTTACCAAACTCTCCCTGCAGTTTTTAAAATATCCCAAATATCACAAATTCGACGCTTGAGCCATATTTTGGAGGCAAATTCTGGCTCTCTGCACGTATTCGCCTTTTGAAAATACGAATTTTTATACCGAAAATATGCCAATTACTACGAGAGGCGATGGGTCACATTTTGCAAACACCCACCCTGCAGTTTTCAAAATATCCTAAACATCCCAAAATTCGACCCTTGAGCCATATTTTGGATCCAAATTCTGGCTCTCTGCAAGAATTCGTAGTTTGAAATTACGAATTTTTATACCGAAAATATGCCAATTACTGAATGCGGCGATAGATCACATTTTGCCCAAACCCTCACTGCAGTTTTTAAAATATAGAAAACATCCCAAATTCGACGCTTGAGCCATATTTTGGAGCCAAATTCTGGCTCTCTACACGTATACGCAGTTTGAAATTACGACTTTTTATACCGAAATTATGCAAATTTCTGTGAGCAAGCGATGGGTCACATTTTGCCCAAGCCCCCCTGCAGTTGTCAAAATATTCCAAACATCTCAAATTCGACGCTTGAGCCATATTTCCGAGCCAAATTCTGGCTCTCAACACGTATTCGTAGTATCAAATTACGACTTTTTATACCGAAAATATGCCAGTAACTGAGTGCGGCGATGGATCACATTTTACCCAAACCCTCCCTGCAGTTTTCATAATATCCCAAACATCCCAAATTCGTAGCTTGAACCATGTTTTTGAGCCAAATACTGGCTCTCAGCACGTATTCGCAGAATGAAATTACGACTTTTTGTACCGAAAATATGCCAGTGTTTGAAAGCGGCGATGGATCATATTTTGCCCAAACCCTCCAGGCAGTTTTGAAAATATCCCAAACATCCCAAATTCGACGCTTGAGCCATTATTTGGAGCCAAATTCTGGCTCTCTACACATATTCGCAGTTTGAAATTACGAAAATTATACCGAAAATATGCCAATTACTGAGAGCGGCGATGGGTCACCGTTTGCCGAAACCCTCCCTGCAGTTTTGAAAATATCCCAAACCATCACAATTTTGACGCATGAGCCATATTTTGGACTTAAATTCTCGCTCTCTGAACGTTTTCACAGTTTGAATTTACGAATATTTAAACCGAATAGATGCCAATTACTGGGAGCCGCGATGGGACACAGTTTGGCCAAAACCCCCCAGCAATTTTCAAAATATCCCAAATATCCCAAATTCGACGCTTGAGCCATATTTTGGAGCCAAATTCTGGCTCTCTGCACTTATTCGCTGTTTGAAATTAAGAATTTTTATAAAGAAAATATGTAAATTACTAAGAGCGGCGATGGATCACATTTTGCCGAGACCCTCCCTGCAGTTTTGAAAATATCCCAAACCATCCCAATTTTGACGCTTGAGCCATATTTTGGAGCCAAATTTTCGCTCTCTGCACGTTTCGCAGTTTGAAATTACGAATTTTTAAACCAAAAATATGCCAATTACTGAAAGCGGCGATGGATCATATTTTGCCCAAACCATCCCAGCAGTTTTCAAAATATCCCAAACATCCCAAATTCGACGCTTGAGCCATATTTAGGAGCTAAATTCTGGCTCTCTGCACGTATTCGCAGTTTGAAAATACGACTTTTTATACCGATAATATGCCAGTTACTGAAAGCAGCTATGGATCACATTTTGCCCAAATCCTCCGTGCAGTTTTCAAAATATTCCAAACATCCCAAATTCATCGCTTGAGCCATATTTTGGAGCCAAATTCTGGCTCTGTGCACGTATTCGCAGTTTGAAATTACGAGTTTTTATTCCGAAAATATGCCAGTTACTGAAAGCAGCGATGGATCACACTTTGCCTAAACCCTCCCTACAGTTTTCAAAATATCCCAAACATCCCAAATTCGACGCTTGTGCCATATTTTCGAGCCATATTCTGGCTCTCTACACATATTCGCAGTTTTAAATTACGATTTTTTTACTGAAAATATGCCAATTACTGAGAGCGGCGATGGGTCACAATTTGCCCAAACCCACCCTGCAGTTTTGAAAATATCCCAAACCATCCCAAATTCGATTCTTGAGCCATATTTTGTAGCCAAATTCTGGCTCTCTGCACGTATTCGCAGTTTGAAATTACGACTTTTTATACATAAAATATTCCAATTACTGAGAGCGGCGATGGGTCACATCTTGCGCAAACCCCTCTGCAGTTTCAAAATATCCCAAACATCCCAAATTCGACGCTTGAGCAATATTTTGGAGCTAAATTTTCGCTCTCTGTACGTTTTCGCAGTATGAATTTAAGAATCTTTAAACCGAATATATGCCAGTTACTAAGAGCGGCGATGGTTCACATTTTGCCCAAACCCTCCCTGAAGTTTTTAAAATATCCCAAACATCCCAAATTCGACGCTTAAGACATACTTTGGAGCCAAATTCTCGCTCTCTGCACGTATTCGCAGTTTGAAATTACGACATTTTATACCGATAATATGCCAATTACTGACAGCGGCGATAAGTCTCATTTTTGCCAAACACCCCCTGCAGTTTTCAAAATATCCAAAACATCCCTAATTTGATGCCTGAGCAATATTTAGGAACCAAATTCAGGCTCTCTGTACGTATTCGCAGAGTTAAATTACGTATTTTTATTCCGAAAATATGCCAATTACTGAGAGCAGGGATGGGTCACATTTTGCCAAAACCCCCCTGCAGTTTTTAGAATATCCCAAACATTCCAAATTGGACCCTTGAGCCATATTTTTTAGATAAATTCTGGCTCTCTGCACGTATTCGCAGTTTAAAAATACGAATTTTATATTGAAAAATATGCCAATTACTATAGGTAGCGATGGATCACACTTTGCCCAAACCCTCCCTGCAGTTTTCAAAATATCCCAAACATCGCAATTTCGACGCTTGACCAATATTTTGGAGCCAAATTCTCGCTCTCTGTACGTATTCGCAGTTTGAAATTACGACATTTTATACCGAAAACATATCAATTACTGAGAGCGGCGATTGGTCAAATTTTGTCCAAACTTTCCCCGGCAGTTTTAAAAATATCCCAAATTCGAGCCTTGAGTCATTGACGATTGGTCACAGTTTGCCGAAACCCACCCGTTGAAATTATCCCAAACCATCCAAAATTCGACGTTTGAGCCATATTTTGGAGCCACATTCTCGCTCGTTGCACGTATTCGCAGTTTGAAATTACTACCAATTTTTTTACCGAAAATATGCCAATTACTAGGAGCAGCGATGGGTCAAATTTTGCCCAAACCCTCCCAGGCAGTTTACAGAATATCCCAAAGATCCCAAATTCGAGCCATGTGCCATATTTTGGAGCTAAATTCTGGTTCTCTGCACGTTTTCGTAGTTTGAAATTACGATTTTTTTTACAGAAAATATGCCAATTACTGAAAGCGGCGATGGGTCACATTTTGCCTAAACCCTCCCTGCAGATTTTAAATATCCCAAACATCCCAAATTCGACGCTTGAGCAATATTTTGGAGCAAAAATTCTCGCTCTTTGCACGTATTCGCAGTTTGAAATTACTACTTTTTATACCGAAAATATGCCAATTACTGATAGCTGCGATGGGTCACGTTTTGCCCAAAAACATCTGAAGTTTTCAAAATATCCCAAACTTCTCAAAGATGACCCGTGAGCCATATTTTGGAGCCAAATTCTGGCTCTCTGCACGATTTCGCAGATTGAAATTACGACTTTTTATACAGAAAATATGCCAATTACTGAAACCGGCGATGGATCACATTTTGCCCAAACCCTCCCTGCAGTTTTCAAAATTTCCCAAACATCCCAAATCAACCTTTGAGCTATATATTGGAGCCAAATTCTGGCTCTGCACGTTTTCGCAGTTTGAAAATTCATCTTTTTATACCGATAATATGCCAATTACTATAGGCGGCGATGGATCACATTTTGCCCAAACCCTCCCTGCAGTTTTCAAAATATCCCAAACATCCCAATTTCGACGCTTGAGCCATATTTTTGAGCCAAATTATCGCTCTCGGCAAGTATTCGCAGTTTGAAATTACGACTTTTTATACAGAAAATATGCCAATTACTGAGAACGGCGATGGGTCACATTTTGCAAAAAACCCTCCTGCAGTTTTCAAAATATCCCAAACATCCCAAATTCGACAATTGAGCCATATTTTGGAGCCAAATTCTGGCTCTCTGCACGTATTCGCAGTTTGAAAATACGACTTTTTATATCGAAAATATGTCAATTACTGAGAGCGGCGATGGGTCAAATTTTGCCCAAACCCTCCCCGGCTGTTTTCAAAATATCCCAAACATCTCAAATCTGATTACTACAGTATCGAATACTGTAGGCGGCGATCGATCACATTTTGCCCAAACTTTCTCTGCAGTTTTCAAAATATCCCAAACATCCCAATTTCGATGCTTGACCCATATTTTGGAGCCAAATTCTCGCTCTCTGCACGTATTCGCAGTTTGAAATTACGACTTTTTATATGGAAAACATGTCAATTACTGATAACGGCGATGGGTCAAATTTTGCCCAAACCCTCCCCGGCAGTTTTCAAAATATCCCAAACATCCCAAATTCGACGTGTGAGCCATATGTAGGAGCCAAATGGTGGCTCACTGCACGTATATTCAGTTTGAAATTTCGACTTTTTATACCAAAAATATGCCAAGTACTAAAAGTAGCGATGGGTCACATTTTGCCCAAACACCCCTGCAGTTTTCAAAATATCCCAAATTCGAGCCTTGAAATATATTTTGGAACCAAATTCTAGCTCTCTGCATGTCTTTGCAGTTTGAAACTATTTGTACCTCGTTAAAATAGTGAGTCAGATATTTATTAGGAGAGATTTTCTGTTTTTATTGCATATTTCGACTTTTAAATCATCATTTTTAAATCATCATCTGGGAGAGGAAATTCTTCAAGAGTCAGAGAAAGAAAAGGACTTGGGAGTTGATATCATGCCAGACCTGTCTCTGCAGCCCATGGAGCCCAAGCGGCGATGGATCGCATTTTGCCCAAACACTCCCTGCAGTTTTCAAAATATCCCAAACATGTAAAATTCGACGTTGGAGCTATATTTTGGAGCCAAATTCTGGCTCTCGGCACGTATTCGCAGTATGAAATTACGACTTTTTATGCCGAAAATATGCCAATTACTGCGAGCAGCGATGGGTCACATTTTGCCCAGACCCCCTCCCTTCCCACCCTGCAGTTTTCAAGATATCACAAACATCCTAAATTCGACCCTTGAGCCATATTTTGGAGCCAAATTCTGACTCTCTGCACGTATTCGCCGTTTGAAATTACGACTTTTTATACCGAAAATATGCCAATTACCGAAAGCGTCGATGGATCACATTTTGCCCAAACCCTCCCTGCAGATTTCACAATATCCCAAACATACCAAATTCGACCATAGAGCCATATATTGGAGTCAAGATCTGACTCTCTGCACGTATTCGCAGTTTGAAATTACGACTTTTTATTCCTAAAATACGCCAATTACTGAAAGCAGCGATGGGTCACTTGTTGCCAAAACCCACCCTGCAGTTTTCAAAATATCCCAAACAACCCAAAATCGACGCTTGAGCAATATTTTGGAGTTAAATTCTCGCTCTCTACACGTATTCGCAGATATAAATTATGGCTTTTTAAACCGAATATATGCTAACTACAGGGAGCGGCGATGGGTCACATTTTGGCCAAACCCCCCTTGCAGTTTTCAAAAAATCCCAAACATCCCAAATTCGACGTTTGAGCCATATTTTGTAGGCAAATTCTGGCTCTCTGCACGTATTCGCTGTTTGAAATTACGACTTTTTATACTGAAAATATGCCAATTACTGAGACCGGCGATGGGTCACATTTTGCCCACACTCACCCTGCAGTTTTCAAAATATCCCTAACATCCCAAATTCGACCCTTGAGCCTTATTATGGCGCCAAATTCTGGCTCTCTGCACGTATTCGGAGTTTGAAATTACGAATTTTTATACCTAAAATATGCCAATAACTGAAAACGGCGATGGATCACACTTTGACCAAACCCTCCTTGCAGTTTTCAAAATATCCCAAACATCCCAAATTCGACGCTTGAGCCATATTTTTGAGCCAAATTATGGCTCTTTACACGTATTCGCCGTTTGAAATTACGACTTTTATACCGAAAATATGCCAATTACTGAGAGCAGCGATGGATCTCATTTTGCCCAAACCCCCCTGTAGTTTTCAGAATATCTCAAACATCCCAAATTCGACCCTTGTACCATATTTTGGAGCTAAATTCTGGCTCTGTGCACGTATTCGCAGTTTGAAATTACGACTTTTAATACCGAAAATATGCCAATTACTGAAAGCGGCGATGGATCAAATTTTGCCCAAACTCTCCCTGCAGTTTTTAAAATATCTTAAACATCCCAAATTCGACGCTTTAGCCATATTTTGGAGGCAAAATCTGGCTCTCTGCATGTATTCACCGTTTGAAATTACGACTTTTATACCAAAAATATGCAAATTTCTGTGAGCAGCGATGGGTCACATTTTGCCCAAGCTCTCCCTGCAGTTGTCAAAATATTCGAAACATCCCAAATTCGACGCTTAAGCCATATTTCCGAGCCAAATTCTGGCTCTGTGCACGTATTCGCAATGTGAAATTACGACTTTTTATACCGAAAATATGCCGGTTACTGAATGCGGCGATGGATTACATTTTGCCCAAACCTCCCAGCAGTTTTCAAAGTATCCCAAACTTTCCAAATTCGACGCTCGAGCCATATTTTGGAGCCAAATTCTGGCTTTCCGCACTTATTCGCAGTTTGAAATTACGACTTTTTATACCTAAAATTTGCCAATTACTGACTGCGACGATGGGTCAAATTTTGCCCAAACCCTCCCCGGCAGTTTTCAAAATATCCCAAATTCGAGCCTTGAGCCATATTTTGGAACCAAATTCTGGCTCTTTGCACGTATTCGCAGTTTGAAATTACGACATTTTATACCGAAAATATGCTAATTACTGACACCGGCGATAAGTCACAGTTTGCCCAAACCCTTCCAGCAGTTTTCAAAATATCCCAAACATCCAAAATTCGACGCTTGAGCCATATTTTGGAGCCAAATTCTCGCTTTCTGCACGTTTTCGCAGTTTGAAATTACGACTTTTTATACCGAAAATATGCCAATTACTGAAAGCTGCAATGGGTCACATTTTGCCTAAACCCTCCCTGCAGATTTTAAATATCCCAAAATTTCCAAATTTGACGCTTGAGCAATATTTTGGAGCAAAAATTCTCGCTCTCTGCACGTATTCGCAGTTTGAAATTACGACTTTTTGTACCGAATATATCCCAATTACTGGGAGCAGCGATGGGTCACATTTTGCCCAAACCCCCCCTGCATTTTTCAAAATATCTCAAACATTCCAAAATCGAAGCCTGAGCCATATTTTGGACCCAAATTCATGCTCTCTGCACGTATTCGCAGATTGAAATTACGAATTTTATACCGAAAATATGCCAATTACTGAGAGCAGCGATAGGAGACATTTTGCCCAAACCCCTCTGCAGTTTTCAAAATATCCCAAACATCTCAAAGACGGCCCTTGAGCTATATTTTGGAGCCAAATTATGGCTCTCTGCACGTATTCGCAGATTGAAATTACGATTTTCATACAGAAAATATGCCAATTACTGAAAGCGGCGATGTATCACATTTTGCCCAAACCCTCCCAGCAGTTTTCAAAATATCCCAAACATCCCAAATTCGACGCTTGAGCCATATTTTGGAGCCAAATTCTCGCTCTGTGCACGTTTTCGCAGTTTGAAATTACGATTTTTTTTACCGAAAATATGCCAATCACTGACAGCGGCTATGGATCATATTTTGCCACAAACCCTCCCAGCAGTTTTCAAAATATCCCAAACATCCCAAATTCGACGCTTGAGCTATATTTTGGAGCCAAATTCTGATGCTCTGCACGTATTCGCAGTTTAAAATTACGAATTTTATACCGAAAATATGCCAATTGCTAAGAGCTGCGTTGGGTCACATTTTGCCCAAACCCACCCAGCAGTTTTGAAAATATCTCACACCACCCAAATTCGACGCTTGAGCCATATTTTGGAGCCAAATTCTGGCTTTCTGCACGTATTCGCAGTTTGAAATTACGACGTTTTATACCGAAAATATGCCAATTACTGAAAGCTGCGATGGGTCACATTTTGCCTAAACCCAACCTGCAGATTTTAAATATCCCAAAATTTCCAAATTCGACGCTTGAGCAATATTTTGGAGCAAAAATTCTCGCTCTCTGCACGTATTCGCAGTTTGAAATTTCGATTTTCATACAGAAAATATGCCAATTACTGAGAGCGGCGATGTATCACATTTTGGCCAAACCCTCCCTGCTGTTTTCAAAATATCCCAAACATCACAATTTCGACGCTTAATCAATATTTTGGAGCCAAATTCTCGCTCTCAACACGTATTCGCAGTTTGAAATTACGACTTTTTATACCGAAAACATGTCAATTACTTAGAGCAGCGATGGGTCAAATTTTGCCCAAACCCTCCCCGGCAGTTTTCAAAATATCCCTAAATCGAGCCTTGAGCCATATTTTGGAGCCAAATTCTGGCTTTCTGCACGTATTCGCTGTTTGAAATTACGACTTTTCATACCGAAAATATGACAATTACTGAAAGCGGCGATGGGTCACATTTTGCCTAAACCCTCCCTACAGATTATAAATATCCTAAAAATCCCAAATTCGACGCTTGAGCAATATTTTGAAAAAAATATTGAGCATTATTTGAGCAATATTTGATATTGAGGAATAATATTGAGCAACAATATTGAGCAATATTTGAAAAAAGTCACTATAATACCAAATTCGAGGATTTTTACTTCATATCATAGAGCGAGGTTGCGTATTATTTTGATCATTAAAAACTCATATGAAAACGTTTTTTCCAATTCAAATGATAAAAATCAATGTGTTTTCTTGAGAACTAACTAAAATGTTCCTGAATTTCCGTTTATATTACTGAATTCGTAAAACTTTTCTACTCTGGCTTAAACGTCGAAATATGCAATAAAAACAGAAAATCTCTCCTAATCAATATCTGACTCACTATTTTAACGAGGTACAAATAGTTTCAAACTGCGAAGACATGCAGAGAGCAAGAATTTGGTTCCAAAATATATCTCAAGGCTCGAATTTGGGATATTTTGAAAACTGCAGGGGTGTTTGGGCAAAATGTGACCCATCGCTACTTTCAGTACTTGGCATATTTTTTATATAAAAAGTCAAAATTTCAAACTGCATATACGTGCAGAGAGCCAGAATTTGGCTCCTACATATGGCTCACACGTCAAATTTGGGATGTTTGGGATATTTTGAAAACTGCAGGGGAGGGTTTGGGCAAAATTTGACCCATCTCCGCTCTCAGTAATTGACATGTTTTCCGTATAAAAAGTCGTAATTTCAAACTGCGAATACGTGCAGAGAGCGAGAATTTGGCTCCAAAATATGGGTCAAGCATCGAAATTGGGATGTTTTCGATATTTTGAAAACTGCAGAGAGTGTTTGGGCAAAATGTAATCGATCGCCGCCTGCAGTATTCGATACTGTAGTAATCAGGTTTGGGATGTTTGGGATATTTTGAAAACAGCCGGGGAGGGTTTGGGCAAAATTTGACCCATCGCCGCTCTCAGTAATTGACATATTTTCGATATAAAAAGACGTATTTTCAAACTGCGAATACGTGCAGAGCCAGAATTTGGCTCCAAAATATGGCTCAATTGTCGAATTTGGGATGTTTGGGAAATTTTGAAAACTGCAGGGAGGGTTTGGGCAAAATGTGATCCATCGCCGGTTTCAGTAATTGGCATATTTTCTGTATAAAAAGTCGTAATTTATATCTGCGAAATCGTGCAGAGAGCCAGAATTTGGCTCCAAAATATGGCTCACGGGTCGGCTTTGAGAAGTTTGGGATAATTTGAAAACTGCAGAGGTGTTTGGGCAAAATGTGACCTATCGCAGCTATCAGTAATTGGCATATTTTCGGTATAAAAATTCGTAATTTCAAACTGCGAATACGTGCAAAGAGCGAGAATTTTTGCTCCAAAATATTGCTCAAGCGTCGAATTTGGGATGTTTGGGATATTTAAAATCTACAGGGAGGGTTTAGGCAAAATGTGACCCATCGCCGCTTTCAGTAATTGGCATATTTTCGGTAAAAAAAAAATCGTAATTTCAAACTACGAAAACGTGCAGAGAACCAGAATATGGCTCCAAAATATGGCACATGGCTCGAATTTGGGATCTTTGGGATATTCTGTAAACTGCCTGGGAGGGTTTGGGCAAAATTTGACCTATCGCTGCTCCTAGTAATTGGCATATTTTCGGTAAAAAAATTGGTAGTAATTTCAAACTGCGAATACGTGCAACGAGCGAGAATGTGGCTCCAAAATATGGCTCGAACGTTGGATTTGGGATGGTTTGGGATAATTTCAACGGGTGGGTTTCGGCAAACTGTGACCCATCGCCAATGACTCAAGGCTCGAATTTGGGATATTTTGAAAACTGCCGGGGAAAGTTTGGACAAAATTTGACCAATCGCCGCTCTCAGTAATTGATATGTTTTCGGTATAAAAAGTCGTAATTTCAAACTGCGAATACGTACAGAGAGCGAGAATTTGGCTCCAAAATATTGGTCAAGCTTCGAAATTGCGATGTTTGGGATATTTTGAAAACTGCAGGGAGGGTTTGGGCAAAGTGTGATCCATCGCTGCCTATAGTAATTGGCATATTTTCGATATAAAATTCGTATTTTTAAACTGCGAATACGTGCAGACAGCCAGAATTTATCTCCAAAATATGGCTCAAGGGTCCAATTTGGTATGTTTGGGGTATTCTAAAAACTGCAGGGGGGTGTTTGGCCAAAATGAGACTTATCGCCGCTGTCAGTAATTGGCATATTATCGGTATAGAATGTCGTAATTTCAAACTGCGAATACGTGCAGAGAGCGAGAATTTGGCTCCAAAATATGTCTCAAGCGTCGAATTTGGGATGTTTGGGATATTTTGAAAACTGCAGGGGGGGTGGGGGTTGGGCAAAATGTGACTTATCGCCGCTTTCAGTAATTGGCATATTTTCGGTGTAAAATGTCGTAATTTCAAACTGCGAATACATGCAGAGAGCCATAATTTGATTCCAAAATATGGCTCAAGACTTGAATTTGGGATATTTGTAAAACTGCCGGGAAGGGTTTGGGCAAAATTTGACCCAACGCAGCTCTCAGTAATTGACACGTTTTCGGTATAAAAAGTCGTAATTTCAAACGGCGAATACGTGCAGAGAGCCAGAATTTTCCTTAAAAATATGGCTCAAGCTTCGAATTTGGGATGTTTGAGATATTTTAAAAACTTCAGGGAGGGTTTGGGCAAAATGTGATCCATCGCCGCTCTTAGTAACTGGCATATATTCGGTTTAAAGATTCGTAAATTCAAACTGCGAAAACGTGCAGAGAGCGAGAATTTAGCTCCAAAATATTGCTCAAGCGTCGAATTTGGGATGTTTGGGATATTTTGAAACTGCAGAGGGGTTTGCGCAAAATGTGACTCATCGCCGCTCTCAGTAATTGGAATATTTTCGGTATAAAAAGTCGTAATTTCAAACTTCGAATACATGCAGAGAGCCAGAATTTGGCTACAAAATATGGCTCAAGCGTCGAATTTGGGATGTTTGGGATATTTTGAAACCTGCACGGAGGGTTTGGGCAAAATATGATCCATCTCCGATTTAAGTTACTGGCATATTTTCGGTATAAAATGTCGTAATTTCATACTGCAAATACGTGTATAGAGCCAGAATTTGGCTCAGAAATATGACTCAAGCTTTGAATTTGGGATGTTTGAAATATTTTGAAAACTTCAGGGAGGGTTAGGGCAAAATGTGATCTATCGCTGCTCACAGTAATTGGCATATTTTCGGTTTAAAAATTCGTAATTTCAAACTACGAATACGTGCAGAGAGAGAAAATTTCGCTCCAAAATATGGCTCAAGCGTCAAATTTGGGATGGTTTGGGATGTTTTCAAAACTGCAGGGTGGGTTTTGGCAAACGGTGACCCATCGCCGCTCTCAGTAATTGGCATATTTTCGGTATAAAATTCGTAATTTCAGACCGCGAATACGTGTAGAGAGCCAAAATTTGGCTCCAAATAATGGCTCAAGCGTCGAATTTGGCATGTTTGGGATATTTTGAAAACTGCAGGGAGGGTTTGGGCAAAATGTGATCCATCATCGCTTTCAATAACTGGCATATTTTCGGTACAAAATGTCGTAATTTCATACTGCGAATACGTGCAGAGAGCCAGAATTTGGCTCCAAAATATGGTTCAAGCTTCGAATTTGGGATGTTTGGAATAATTTGTCAACTGCAGGGGGAGACTGTGCAAAATGTAACCCATCGCTGCTAAGAGAAATTTGCATATTTTCGGTATAAAAAGTCGTAATTTCAAACGGCAAATACGCATAGAGAACCACAATTTGGCTCCAAAATATATCTCAAGCGTCGAATTTGGGATGTTTGGGATATTTTGAAAATTGCAGGGAGGGTTTGGGCAAAATATGATCAATCGATGCTCTCAGTAATTGGCATATTTTCGGTATAAAAAGTCGTAATTTTAAACTGCGAATACGTGCAGAGAGCCAGAATTTGGCTCCAAAATATGGCTCATGGCTCGAATTTGGGATGTTTGGGATATTTTGTATTTATTTATATTTTAATCCTTCCAATATTTTGGAGGGATTGTGCAAAATTTGACCCATCGCCGCTCTTAGTAATTGGCATATTTTCGGTATAAAAAGTAGTAATTTCAAACTAAGAATATGTGCAGTGAGCCAGAATTTGCCTCCAAAGTATGGCTCAAGAGTCGAAATTGGGATTTTTTGGATATTTAAAAAATTTCAAGGAGGATTTGGGCAAAATGTGATCAATCGCCGCTTTCAATAATTGGCATATTTTCTGTATAAAAAGTCGTAATTTCAAACTGCGAATACGTGCAGAGAGCCAGAATTTGCCTCCAAAATATGGCTCAAGCGTCGAATTTGGGATGTTTAGGATATTTTAAAAACTGCAGGGAGAGTTTGGGAAAAATGTGATCCATCGCCGCTCCCTGTAAATGGCATATATTCTGTTTAAAAAGTCGTAATTTCAAACTACGAATACGTGCAGAGAGCGAGAATTTTACAAATGATAAAAATCAATGTGTTTTCATTAGAATTAACTAAAATGATCATGATTTTCTGCTTATATTACCGATGGAAGATGTATACGTAAAACCGCTCTAATCCGGCTGAAACGTCGATAAATGCAATAAAAACAGAACCTCTCCAATTTTCAATATCTTACTCAGTATTTTAACAAGAAACAAATAGTTGATTGAAAATAAAGTATTTATTGTTAATTTCTAATCAATTATGTGTTTGCATCATTTTTATCGAATATTTAATGAATTAATACCAATAAACTGAAAATTCACAAAAACGTGGAAAAACGGCAAAATATTGCCTAATTCGATGATATTTTCTTTATATCACATAAAGGAAAAGGGGATGATAAACGCCAAAATATTGCTAAATTCGATGATTTTTAGTACGAAACAAATTGCAAGAAAACATGCTTAAAATGCAATATTATGCGAAATTCTGAGATTTGAACGCTAAATCACATATCGTGATACTACATGAAGTAGTATCGAAATATTGGTAAAAACGAATATATTTACGTAAAATCACACTACATGAAAAACGTGAAAAAAGTCACTATTTTACCAAATTTGAGGATTTTAACTTCAAATCATAGAGCGAGGTTTCGTATTATTTAGATCCAAGAAAGGACATATGACAATGTTGTTTCCAATACAAATGATAAAAATCAATGTGTTTTCATTAGAATTAACTAAAATAATCCTGATTTTTCGCTTATATTACAGATGGAAGATGTACACGTAAAACCGCTCTAATCCGGGTGAAACGTCGATATATGCAATAAAAACAGAACTTCTCCCCTTCTCAATATCTTACTCAGTGTTTTAACGAGAAACAAATAGTTGATTGAAAAAGAATATTTAATGTTAATTTCTAATCAATTATGTGTTTGCATCATTTTTATCGTATATTTATTAAATTAATACCAATAAAATAAAAATTCACAAAAACGTGGAAAAACGGCAAAATATTGCCTAATTCGATGATATTTTGTTTATATCACATAAAGGAAGAGGGGACGATAAAAGTCAAAATATTGCTAAATTCGATGATTTTTTGTACGAAACCAAACGCAAGAAAACTCGCTAAAAATGCAAAATTATGCGAAATTCTGAGATTTGAAGGCCAAATCACATATCGTGATACTACATGAAGTAGTATCGAAATTTTGGTAAAAACGTATATATTTAGGTAAAATCACACTACATGAAAAACGTGAAAAAAGTCACTATTTTACCAAATTTGAGGATTTTACCTTCAAATCATAGAGCGAGGTTTCGTATTATTTAGATCCAAGAAAGAACATATGACAATGTTGTTTCCAATACAAATGATAAAAATCAATGTGTTTTCATTAGAATTAACTAAAATGATCATGATTTTCCGCTTATATTACCGATGGAAGATGCATACGTAAAACCGCTCTAATCCGGCTGAAACGTCGATATATGCAATAAAAACAGAACCTCTCCAATTTTCAATATCTTACTCAGTATTTTATCGAGAAACAAATAGTTGATTGAAAATAAAGTATTTTTTGTTAATTTCTAATCAATTATGTGTTTGCATCATTTTTATCGTATATTTAATGAATTAATAACAATAAACTGAAAATTCACAAATACGTGGAAAAACGGCAAAATATTGCCTAATTCGATGATATTTTCTTTATATCACATAAAGGAAAAGCGGATGATAAACGTCAAAATATTGCTAAATTGGAAGATTTTTAGTACAAAACCAAACGCAAGAAAACTTGCTTAAAATGCAATATTATGCGAAATTCTGAGATTTGGAGGCCAAATCACATTTCATGAGGCTCAAGAGAGGGATGTAGAGGCTTAAGAGAGGGATGCAGAGGCTCAAGAGAGTGATGCAAAGGCTCAAGTGAGTGATGCAGAGGCTTAAGAGAGGAATGCAGAGGCTGTTGAGAATGATGCAAAGGCTTAAGAGAGCGATGCAGAGGCTGAAGAGAATGATGCAGAGGCTTAAGAGAGGGATGCAGACGATCAAGAGAGTGATGCAGAGGCTCAAGAGACTGATGGAGAGGCTCAAGAGAGTGATGTAGAGGCTCAACAGAGTGATTCAGAGGCTCAAGAGAGGGATGCAGAGGCTCAGGAGAGGGATGCAGGGGCTCAAGAGAGGGATGCAGAGGCTCAAGTGAGGGAAGCAGAGGCACAAGAGAGGGATTCAGAGGCTCTTGAAAGTGACGTAGAGGTTCAAGAGAGGGATGCAGAGGCTTAAGAGAGTAATGCAAAGGCTCAAGTGAGGGATGCAAAGGCTCATGAGAGCGATGCAGGAGTTCAAGAGAGTGATGCAGAGGCTCAGGAGAGGGATGCAGAGGCTCAAGTGAGAAATGAAGAGGCACAAGAAACGGATGGAGAGGCTCTTGGGAGTGATGCAGAGGGTCAAGAGAGGGATGCAGAGCCTCAAGAGAGTGATTCAGAGGCTTACGAGAGTGATGCAAAGGCTTGAGAGAGTGATGCAGAGGCTTAAGAAAGTGATGCAGAGGCTCAAAAGAGGGATGCCGAGGCTTAAAAGCGTGATACAGAGGCTCAAGAGAGTGATGCAGAGGCTCAAGAGAGGGATGCAGGGGCTCAAGAGAGTGATGCAGAGGCTCAAGAGAGTGATTCAGAGGCTCACGAGAGTGATGCAGAGGCTCATGAGAGTGATGCAGAGGATCAAGAGAGGGAAGCAGAGTCTTAAGAGAGTGATGCAGAGGCTGAAGAGAGTGATGCAGAGGCTCTAGAGAGTGATGCAGAGGCTCAAGAGAGTGATGCATAGGCTCAAGAGAGTGATGCAGAGGAACAAGAGAGTGATGCAGAGGCTCGAGAGAGTGATTCAATTGCTTACGAGAGTGATGCAGAGAATCAAGAGAGTGATGCAGAGGCTCGAGAGAGTTATGCAGAGGCCTCAAGAGAGGGATTCAGAGGCTTAAGAGAGTGATGCAGAGGCTGAAGAGAGTGTTGCAGAGGCTCAAGAGAGGGATGAAGAGACTGAAGAGAGTGATGCAGAGGCTTAAGAGAGGGATACAGAGGCTCAAGCGAGAGATGCAGAGGCCTAAGAGAGTGAGGCAGAGGCTTAGGAGAGGGATGCAGAGGCTCAAGAGAGTAATGCAGAGGCATAAGAGGGTGATGCAGAGGCTCAAGAGAGTGATTCAGAGGCTTAAGAGAGTGAGGCAGAGGCTTAGGAGAGGGATGCAGAGGCTCAAGAGAGTAATGCAGAGGCTTAAGAGGGTGATGCAGAGGCTCAGGAGAGTGATTCAGAGGCTTAAGAGAGTGATGCAGAAGCTTAAGAGATTTATGCAGAGGCTTAAGACAGGGATGCAGAGGCTCAAGCGAGGGATGCAGAGGCTCAAGCGAGGGATGCAGAGGCTCAGGGGAGGGATAAATAAAAACGGAACTTCTCCCCTTTTCAATATCTTACTCAGTATTTTAACGAGAAACAAATAGTTGATTGAAAATAAAGTATTTATTGTTAATTTCTAATCAATTATGTGTTTGCATCATTTTTATCGTATATTTAATGAATTAATATCAATAAAATTAAAATTCACAAAAACGTGGAAAAAAGGCAAAATGTTGCCTAATTCGATGATATTTTGTTTATATCACATAGAGGAAAAGAGGATGATAAACGTCAAAATATTGCTAAATTCGATGATTTTTTGTACGAAACAAATTGCAAGAAAACATGCTTAAAATGCAAAATTATGCGAAATTCTGAGATTTGAAGGCCAAATCACATATCGTGATACTACATAAAGTAGTATCGAAATTTTGGTAAAAACGTATATATTTACGTAAAATCAGACTACATGAAAAACATGAAAAAATTCACTATTTTACCAAATTTGAGGATTTTAACTTCAAATCATAGAGAGAGGTTTCGTGTTATTTAGATCCAAGAAAAGACATATGACAATGTTGTTTCCAATACAAATGATAAAAATCAATGTGTGTTTATTAGAATTAACTAAAACGATCATAATTTTCCGCTTATATTACCGATGGAAGATGTATACGTAAAACCGGCTGAAACGTCGATATATGCAATAAAAACAGACCTTCTCAGTTTTTCAATATCTTACTCAGTATTTTAACGAGAAACAAATAGTTGATTGCAAATGAAGTATTTATTTTGACCAGACCACACACTAAAAGTTGAAGGGACGACGACGTTTCGGTCCGTCTTGGACCATTCTCAAGTCGATTGAAAATTCACAATCAACTTGAGAATGGTCCAGGACGGACCGGAACGTCGACGTCCCTTCAACTTTTAGTGTGTGGTCTGGTCAACATACTTCAGCCACGTTTTTGTGACTCATCGCCTGCGAAGTATTTATTGTTAATTTCTAATCAATTATGTGTTTGCATCATTTTTATCGTATATTTAAGGAATTAATAACTATTTTACCAAATTTGAGGATTTTAACTTCAAATCATTGAGAGAGGTTTCGTATTATTTAGATCCAAGAAAAGACATATGACAATGTTGTTTCCAATACAAATGATAAAAATCAGTGTGTTTTCATTAGAATTAACTAAAATGATCATGATTTTCCGCTTATATTACCGATGGAAGATGTATACGTAAAACCGCTCTAATCCGGCTGAAACGTCGAAATATGCAATAAAAACAGAACTTCTCCCCTTTTCAATATCTTACTCAGTATTTTAACGAGAAACAAATAGTTGATTGAAAATGAAGTGTTTATTGTTAATTTCTAATCAATTATGTGTTTGCATAATTTTTATCGTATATTTAAGGAATTAATAACAATAAAATGAAAAATTCGAAAACTTGGAAAAACGGCAAAATACTGCCTAATTCGATGATATTTTGTTTATATCACATAAAAGAAAAGGGGATGATAAACGTCAAAATATTGCTAAATTCTATGATTTTTAGTACGAAACAAATTGCAAGAAAACATGCTTAAAATGCAATATTATTCGAAATTCTGAGATTTGAAGGCCAAATCACATATCGTGATACTACATAAAGTAGTATCGAAATATTGGTAAAATTCTGAGATTTGAAGGCCAAATCACATATCGTGATACTACATGAAATAGTATCGAAATATTGGTAAAAATGAATATATTTACGTAATATCAAACTACATGAAAAACGTGAAAAAAGTCACTATTTAACCATATTTGAGGATTTTAACTTCAAATCATAGAGCGAGGTTTCGTATTATTTGGATCCAAGAAAAGACATATGACAATGTTGTTTCCAATACAAATGATAAAAATCAAAGTGTTTTCATTAGAATTAACTAAAATGTTCCTGGTTTTTCGTTTATATTACCGATGGAAGATGTACACGAAAATCGCTCTATTCCGGCTGAAACGTCGATATATGCAATAAAAACAGAACTTCTCCCCTTTTTAATATCTTACTCAGTATTTTAACGAGAAACAAATAGTTGATTGAAAATGAAGTATTTAAGGTTATTATCTAATCAATTATGTGTTTCCATCATTTTTATCGTATATATAATGAATTAATACCCAAAGATTGAAAATTCACAAAAACGTGGAAAAACGGCAAAATATTGCCTAATTCGATGATATTTTGTTTAAATCAAATAAAGGAAAAGGGGATGATAAACGTCAAAATATTGCTAAATTCGATGATTTTTAGTACGAAGCAAAATGCAAGAAAACTTGCTTAAAATGCAATATTATGCGAAATTCTGAGATTTGAAGGCCAAATCACATATCGTGATAATACATGAAATAGTATCGAAATATTGGTAAAAATGAATATATTTGCGTAATATCAAACTACATGATTAACGTGAAAAAGTTACTATTTTACCATATTTGAGGATTTTACCTACAAATCATAGAGCGAGGTTTCGTATTATTTAGATCCAAGAAAAGACATATGACAATGTTGTTTCCAATACAAATGATAAAAATCAATGTGTTTTCATTAGAATTAACTAAAATGTTCCTGATTTTCCGTTTATATTACCAATGGAAGATGTACACGAAAACCGCTCTATTCCGGCTGAAACGTCGATATATGCAATAAAATCAGAACTTCTCCCCCTTTCAATATCTTACTCAGTATTCTAACGAGAAAGAAATAGTTGATTGAAAATGAAGTATTTAAGGTTATTATCTAATCAATTATGTGTTTGCATCATTTTTATCGTATATATATGAATTAAAACCCATGGACTGAAAATTCACAAAAACGTGGAAAACGGCTAAATATTGCCTAATTCGATGATATTTTGTTTAAATCACATGAAGGAAAAGGAGATGATAAACGTCAAAATATTGCTATATACGATGATTTTTCGTACGAAACAAAATGCAAGAAAACTTGCTTAAGATGCAATATTATGCGAAATTCTGAGATTTGAAGGCCAAATCACATATCGTGATACTACATGAAATAGTATCGAAATATTGGTAAAAATGAATATATTTACGTAATATCAAACTACATGAAAAACGTGAAAAAAGTCACTATATAACCATATTTGAGGATTTTAACTTCAAATCATAGAGCGAGGTTTCGTATTATTTAGATCCAAGAAAAGACATATGACAATGTTGTTTCCAATACAAATGATAAAAATCAATGTGTTTTCATTAGAATTAACTAAAATGTTCCTGATTTTCCGTTTATATTACTGATGGAAGATGTACACGTAAAACCGCTCTATTCCGGCTGAAACGTCGATATATGCAATAAAAACCGAACTTCTCCCCTTTTCAACATCTTACTCAGTATTTTAACGAGAAACAAATAGATGATTGAAAATGAAGTATTTAATGTTATTATCTAATCAATTATGTGTTTGCATCATTTTTATCGTATACATATGAATTAATACCCATGGACTGAAAATTCACAAAAACGTGGAAAACGGCAAAATATTGCCTAATTCGATGATATTTTGTTTAAATCACATGAAGGAAAAGGGGATGATAAACGTCAAAATATTGCTAAATTCGATGATTTTTCGTACGAAACAAAATGCAAGAAACTTGCTTGAAATGCAATATTATGCGAAATTCTGAAATTTCAAGGCCAAATCTCATATCGTTATACTACATGAAATAGTATCGAAATATTGGTAAAAATGAATATATATACGTAATATCAAACTACATGAAAAACGTGAAAAAAGTCACTATTTAACCATATTTGAGGATTTTAACTTCAAATCATAGAGCGAGGTTTCGTATTATTTGGATCCAAGAAAAGACATATGACAATGTTGTTTCCAATACAAATGATAAAAATCAAAGTGTTTTCATTAGAATTAACTAAAATGTTCCTGGTTTTCCGTTTATATTACCGATGGAAGATGTACACGAAAATCGCTCTATTCCGGCTGAAACGTCGATATATGCAATAAAAACAGAACTTCTCCCCTTTTCAATATCTTACTCAGTATTTTAACGAGAAACAAATAGTTGATTGAAAATGAAGTATTTAAGGTTATTATCTAATCAATTGTGTGTTTGCATCATTTTCATCGTACATATATGAAATAATACCCATGGACTGAAAATTCACAAAAACGTGGAAAACGGCAAAATATTGCCTAATTCGATGATATTTTGTTTAAATCACATGAAGGAAAAGGGGGATGATAAACGTCAAAATATTGCTAAATTCGATGATTTTTCGTACGAAACAGAATGCAAGAAAACTTGGTTAAAATGCAATATTACGCGAAATTCTGAGATTTGAAGGCCAAATCACATATCGTGATAATACATGAAATAGTATCGGAATATTGGTAAAAATGAATATATTTGCGTAATATCAAACTACATGATTAACGTGAAAAAGTTACTATTTTACCATATTTGAGGATTTAACCTTCAAATCATAGAGCGAGGTTTCGTATTATTTAGATCCAAGAAAAGACATATGACAATGTTGTTTCCAATACAAATGATAAAAATCAATGTGTTTTCATTAGAATTAACTAAAATGTTCCTGATTTTCCGTTTATATTACCAATGGAAGATGTACACGAAAACCGCTCTATTCCGGCTGAAACGTCGATATATGCAATAAAATCAGAACTTCTCCCCCTTTCAATATCTTACTCAGTATTTTAACGAGAAAGAAATAGTTGATTGAAAATGAAGTATTTAAGGTTATTATCTAATCAATTATGTGTTTGCATCATTTTTATCGTATATATATGAATTAAAACCCAATGACTGAAAATTCACAAAAACGTGGAAAACGGCTAAATATTGCCTAATTCGATAATATTTTGTTTAAATCACATGAAGGAAAAGGAGATGATAAACGTCAAAATATTGCTATATTCGATGATTTTTCGTACGAAACAAAATGCAAAAAAACTTGCTTAAAATGCGATATTAAGCGAAATTCTGAGATTTGAAGGCCAAATCACATATCGTGATACTACATGAAATAGTATCGAAATATTGGTAAAAATGAATATATTTACGTAATATCAAACTACATGAAAAACGTGAAAAAAGTCACTATATAATAATATTTGAGGATTTTAACTTCAAATCATAGAGCGAGGTTTCGTATTTTTTAGATAAAAGAAAAGACATATGAAAAATGTTGTTTCCAATACAAATGATAAAAAACAATGTGTTTTCATTAGAAATAACTAAAATGTTCTTGATTTTCCGTTTATATTAACGAGGGAAGATGTACACGTAAAACCGCTCTAATCCGGCTGAAACGTCGATATATGCAATAAAAACCGAACTTCTCCCATTTTCAATATCTTACTCAGTATTTTAACGAGAAAGAAATAGTTGATTGAAAATGAAGTATTTAAGGTTATTATCTAATCAATTATGTGTTTGCATCATTTTTTATCGTATATATATGAATTAAAACCCATGGACGGAAAATTCACAAAAACGTGGAAAACGGCAAAATATTGCCTAATTCGATGATATTTTGTTTAAATCACATGAAGGAAAAGGAGATGATAAACGTTAAAATATTGCTAAATTCGATGATTTTTCGTACGAAACAAAATGCAAAAAAACTTGCTTAAAATGCGATATTATGCGAAATTCTGAGATTTGAAGGCCAAATCACATATCGTGATACTACATGAAATAGTATCGAAATATTGGTAAAAATGAATATATTTACGTAATATCAAACTACATGAAAAACGTGAAAAAAGTCACTATATAATAATATTTGAGGATTTTAACTTCAAATCATAGAGCGAGGTTTCGTATTTTTTAGATAAAAGAAAAGACATATGAAAAATGTTGTTTCCAATACAAATGATAAAAAACAATGTGTTTTCATTAGAAATAACTAAAATGTTCTTGATTTTCCGTTTATATTAACGAGGGAAGATGTACACGTAAAACCGCTCTAATCCGGCTGAAACGTCGATATATGCAATAAAAACCGAACTTCTCCCATTTTCAATATCTTACTCAGTATTTTACCGAGAAACAAATAGATGATTGAAAATGAAGTATTTAAGGTTATTATCTAATCAATTATGTGTTTGCATCATTTTTGTCGTATATATATGAATTAATACCCATGGACTGAAAATTCACAAAAACGTGGAAAACGGCAAAATATTGCCTAATTCGTTGATATTTTGTTTAAATCACATGAAGGAAAAGGGGATGATAAACGTCAAAATATTGCTATATTCGATGATTTTTCGTACGAAACAAAATGCAAGAAAACTTGCTTAAAATGCAATATTATGCGAAATTCTGAGATTTCAAGGCCAAATCACATATCGTGATACTACATAAAATAGTATCGAAATAATGGTTAAAATGAATATATTTACGTAATATCAAACTTCATGAAAAACGTGAAAAAAGTCACTATTTAACCATATTTGAGGATTTTAACTTTAAATCATAGAGCGAGGTTTCGTATTATTTGGATCCAAGAAAAGACATATGACAATGTTGTTTCCAATACAAATGATAAAAATCAAAGTGTTTTCATAAGAATTAACTAAAATGTTCCTGGTTTTCCGTTTATATTACCGATGGAAGATGTACACGAAAATCGCTCTATTCCGGCTGAAACGTCGATATATGCAATAAAAACAGAACTTCTCCCCTTTTCAATATCTTACTCAGTATTTTAACGAGAAAGAAATAGTTGATTGAAAATGAAGTATTTAAGGTTATTATCTAATCAATTATGTGTTTGCATCATTTTTTATCGTATATATATGAATTAAAACCCATGGACGGAAAATTCACAAAAACGTGGAAAACGGCAAAATATTGCCTAATTCGATGATATTTTGTTTAAATCACATGAAGGAAAAGGAGATGATAAACGTTAAAATATTGCTAAATTCGATGATTTTTCGTACGAAACAAAATGCAAAAAAACTTGCTTAAAATGCGATATTATGCGAAATTCTGAGATTTGAAGGCCAAATCACATATCGTGATACTACATGAAATAGTATCGAAATATTGGTAAAAATGAATATATTTACGTAATATCAAACTACATGAAAAACGTGAAAAAAGTCACTATATAATAATATTTGAGGATTTTAACTTCAAATCATAGAGCGAGGTTTCGTATTTTTTAGATAAAAGAAAAGACATATGAAAAATGTTGTTTCCAATACAAATGATAAAAAACAATGTGTTTTCATTAGAAATAACTAAAATGTTCTTGATTTTCCGTTTATATTAACGAGGGAAGATGTACACGTAAAACCGCTCTAATCCGGCTGAAACGTCGATATATGCAATAAAAACCGAACTTCTCCCATTTTCAATATCTTACTCAGTATTTTACCGAGAAACAAATAGATGATTGAAAATGAAGTATTTAAGGTTATTATCTATTCAATTATGTGTTTGCATCATTTTTATCGTATATATATGAATTAATACCCATGGACTGATAATTCACAAAAACGTGGAAAACGGCAAAATATTGCCTAATTCGATGATATTTTGTTTAAATCACATGAAGGAAAAGGAGATGATAAACGTTAAAATATTGCTAAATTCGATGATTTTTCGTACGAAACAAAATGCAAAAAAACTTGCTTAAAATGCGATATTATGCGAAATTCTGAGATTTGAAGGCCAAATCACATATCGTGATACTACATGAAATAGTATCGAAATATTGGTAAAAATGAATATATTTACGTAATATCAAACTACATGAAAAACGTGAAATAAGTCACTATATAATAATATTTGAGGATTTTAACTTCAAATCATAGAGCGAGGTTTCGTATTTTTTAGATAAAAGAAAAGACATGAAAAATGTTGTTTCCAATACAAATGATAAAAAACAATGTGTTTTCATTAGAAATAACTAAAATGTTCTTGATTTTCCGTTTATATTAACGAGGGAAGATGTACACGTAAAACCGCTCTAATCCGGCTGAAACGTCGATATATGCAATAAAAACCGAACTTCTCCCATTTTCAATATCTTACTCAGTATTTTACCGAGAAACAAATAGATGATTGAAAATGAAGTATTTAAGGTTATTATCTATTCAATTATGTGTTTGCATCATTTTTATCGTATATATATGAATTAATACCCATGGACTGATAATTCACAAAAACGTGGAAAACGGCAAAATATTGCCTATTTCTTTGATATTTTGTTTAAATCACATGAAGGAAAAGGGGATGATAAACGTCAAAATATTGCTAAATACGATGATTTTTCGTACGAAACAAAATGCAAGAAAACTTGCTTAAAATGCAATATAAAGCGAAATTCTGAGATTTCAAGGCCAAATCACATATCTTGATACTACATGAAATAGTATCGAAATAATGGTAAAAATGAATATATATACGTAATATCAAACTACATGAAAAACGTGAAAAAGTCACTATTTAACCATATTTGAGGATTTTAACTTTAAATCATAGAGCGAGGTTTCGTATTATTTGGATCCAAGAAAAGACATGACAATGTTGTTTCCAATACAAATGATAAAAATCAAAGTGTTTTCATTAGAATTAACTAAAATGTCCCTGGTTATCCGTTTATATTACCGATGGAAGATGAACACGAAAATCGCTCTATTCCGGCTGAAACGTCGATATATGCAATAAAAACAGATCTTCTCCCCATTTCAATATCTTACTCAGTATTTTAACGAGAAACAAATAGTTGATTGAAAATGAAGTATTTAAGGTTATTATCTAATCAATTATGTGTTTGTATCATTTTTATCGTATATATATGAATTAATACCCATGGACTGAAAATTCACAAAAACGTGGAAAAACGGCAAAATATTGCCTAATTCGATGATATTTTGTTTAAATCACATGAAGGAAAAGGGGATGATAAACGTCAAAATATTGGTAAATTCGATGATTTTTCGTACGAAACAAAATGCAAGAAAACTTGCTTAAAATGCAATATTACGCGAAATTCTGAGATTTGAAGGGCAAATCACATATCGTGATACTACATGAAATAGTATCGGAATATTGGTAAAAATGAATATATTTGCGTAATATCAAACTACATGATTAACGTGAATCACGTAAAACCGCTCTAATCCGGCTGAAACGTCGATATATGCAATAAAAACCGAACTTCTCCCCTTTTCAATATCTTACTCAGTATTTTACCGAGAAATAAATAGATGATTGAAAATGAAGTATTTAAGGTTATTATCTAATCAATTATGTGTTTGCATCATTTTTATCGTATATATATGAATTAATACCCATGGACTGAAAATTCACAAAAACGTGGAAAACGGCAAAATATTGCCTAATTCGTTGATATTTTGTTTAAATCACATGAAGGAAAAGGGGATGATAAACGTCAAAATATTGCTATATTCGATGATTTTTCGTACGAAACAAAATGCAAGAAAACTTGCTTAAAATGCAATATTATGCGAAATTCTGAGATTTGAAGGCCAAATCACATAACGTGATACTACATGAAATAGTATCGAAATATTGGTAAAAATGAATATATTTACGTAATATCAAACTACATGAAAAACGTGAAAAAAGTCACTATATAACCATATTTGAGGATTTTAACTTCAAATCATAGAGCGAGGTTTCGTATTATTTAGATCCAAGAAAAGACATATGACAATGTTGTTTCCAATACAAATGATAAAAAACAATGTGTTTTCTTTAGAAATAACTAAAATGTTCTTGATTTTCCGTTTATATAAACGAGGGAAGATGTACACGTAAAACCGCTCTAATCCGGCTGAAACGTCGATATATGCAATAAAAACCGAACTTCTGCCCTTTTCAATATCTTACTCAGTATTTTACTGAGAAACAAATAGATGATTGAAAATGAAGTATTTAAGGTTATTATCTAATCAATTATGTGTTTGCATCATTTTTATCGTATATATATATGAATTAACATCCAAGGACTGAAAATTCACAATAACGTGGAAAACGGCAAAATATTGCCTAATTCGATGATATTTTGTTTAAATCACATGAAGGAAAAGGAGATGATAAACGTTAAAATATTGCTAAATTCGATGATTTTTCGTACGAAGCAAAATGCAAGAAAACTTGCTTAAAATGCAATATTATGCGAAATTCTGAGATTTGAAGGAAAAATCACATATCGTGATACTACATGAAATAGTATCGAAATATTGGTAAAAATGAATATATTTACGTAATATCAAACTACATGAAAAACGTGAAAAAATCACTATATCACCATATTTGAGGATTTTAACTTCAAATCATAGAGCGAGGTTTCGTATTATTTAGTTCCAAGAAAAGACATATGACAATGTTGTTTCCAATACAAATGATAAAAAACAATGTGTTTTCATTAGAATTAACTATAATGTTCTTGATTTTCCGTTTATATTAACGAGGGAAGATGTACACGTAAAACCGCTCTAATCCGGCTGAAACGTCGATATATGCAATAAAAACCGAACTTCCCTTTTCAATATCTTACTCAGTATTTTAACGTGAAACAAATAGATGATTGAAAATGAAGTATTTAAGGTTATTATCTAATCAATTATGTGTTTGCATCATTTTTATCGTATATATATGAATTAATACCCATGGACTGAAAATTCACAAAAACGTGGAAAACGGCAAAATATTGCCTAATTCGTTGATATTTTGTTTAAATCACATGAAGGAAAAGGGGATGATAAACGTCAAAATATTGCTAAATTCGATGATTTTTCGTACGAAACAAAATGCAAAAAAACTTGCTTAAAATGCAATATTATGCGAAATTCTGAGGTTTCAGGGCCAAATCACATATCGTGATACTACATGAAATAGTATCGAAATAATGGTAAAAATGAATATATTTACGTAATATCAAACTACATGAAAAACGTGAAAAAAAGTCACTATTTAACCATATTTGAGGATTTTAACTTTAAATCATAGAGCGAGGTTTCGTATTATTTGCATCCAAGAAAAGACATATGACAATGTTGTTTCCAATACAAATGATAAAAATCAAAGTGTTTTCATTAGAATTAACTAAAATGTCCCTCGTTTTCCGTTTATATTACCGATGGAAGATGAACACGAAAATCGCTCTATTCCGGCTGAAACGTCGATATATGCAATAAAAACAGATCTTCTCCCCTTTTCAATATCTTACTCAGTATTTTAACGAGAAACAAATAGTTGATTGAAAATTAAGTATTTAAGGTTATTATCTAATCAATTATGTGTTTGTATCATTTTTATCGTATATATATGAATTAATACCCATGGACTAAAAATTCACAAAAACGTGGAAAAACGGCAAAATATTGCCAAATTCGGTGATATTTTGTTTAAATCACATGAAGGAAAAGGGGATGATAAACGTCAAAATATTGCTAAATTCAATGATTTTTCGTACGAAACAAAATGCAAGAAAACTTGCTTAAAATGCAATATTACGCGAAATTCTGAGATTTGAAGGGCAAATCACATATCGTGATACTACATGAAATAGTATCGGAATATTGGTAAAAATGAATATATTTGCGTAATATCAAACTACATGATTAACGTGAAAAAGTTACTATTTTACCATATTTGAGGATTTTTCCTTCAAATCATAGAGCGAGGTTTCGTATTATTTAGATCCAAGAAAAGACATATGTCAATGTTGTTTCCAATACAAATGATAAAAATCAATGTGTTTTCATTAGAATTAACTAAAATGTTCCTGATTTTCCGTTTATATTACTGATGGAAGATAAACACGTAAAACCGCTCAATTCCAGCTGAAACGTACAATAAATGCATGCAATAAAAATAGAACTTCTCCCCTTTTCAATATCTTACTCAGTATTTTAACTAGAAACAAATAGATGATTGAAAATGAAGTATTTAAGGTTATTTTCTAATCAATTATGTGTTTGCATCATTTTTATCGTATATATATGAATCATATGTCTTTTCTACCCATGGGCTGAAAATTCACAAAAACGTGGAAAACGGCAAAATATTGCCTAATTCGATGATATTTTGTTTAAATCACATGAAGGAAAAGGTGATGATAAACGTCAAAATATTGCTATATTCGATGATTTTTTGTACGAAACAAAATGCAAGAAAACTTGCTTAAAATGCAATATTATGCGAAATTCTGAGATTTAAAGGCCAAATCACATATCGTGATACTACATGAAATAGTATCGAAATAATGGTAAAAATGAATATATTTACGTAATATCAAACTACATGAAAAACGTGAAAAAAGTCACTATTTAACCATATTTGAGGATTTTAACTTTAAATCATAGAGCGAGGTTTCGTATTATTTGGATCCAAGAAAAGACATATGACAATGTTGTTTCCAATACAAATGATAAAAATCAAAGTGTTTTCATTAGAATTAACTAAAATGTTCCTGGTTTTCCGTTTATATTACCGATGGAAGATGTACACGAAAATCGCTCTATTCCGGCTGAAACGTCGATATATGCAATAAAAACAGAACTTTTCCAAGCATCCCAAATTCGATGCTTGAGTCATATTTTGGAGTCAATTTCTCGCTCTCTGCACGTATTCACAGTTTGAAGAAACGACTTTTTATATCGAAAATATGCCAATTACTGAGAGCAGCGATAGGTCACATTTTGCCCAAACCCCACCTACAGTTTTCAAAATATCCCAAACATCCCAAATTCGACGCTTGAGCCATATTTTGGAACCAAATTCTGGCTCTCTGCACGTATTCGCAGTTTTTAATTACGTCCATTTATACCGAAAGTATGCCAATTACTGAAAGCGGCGATGGATCGTATTTTGCACAAATTCTCCTTGCAGTTTTCAAAATATCCCAAGCATCCCAAATTCGACCCCTTGAGTCATATTTTGGAGTCAAATTCTGGCTCTCTGCACGTATTCGCAGTTTGAAATTACGACTTTTTATACCGAAAATATGCCAATTACTGAAAGCGGCGATGGGTTACATTTTGCCCAAAATCCCTTGCCGTTTTCAAAATATCCTGAACATCCCAAATTAGACGCTTGAGCCATATTTTGGAGTAAAATTCTCGCTCTCTGCACGTATTCGCAGTTTGAGTTTACGAATTTTTATACCGAAAATATGCATATTACTGAGAGCATCGATGGGCCACATTTTGCCCAAACTCCCCCTGCAGTTTTCAAAATATCCCAAACATCCCAAATTCGACGCTTGAGCCATATTTTGGAGCCAAATTTTGTCTCTCGGCTCAAGAGAGGGATGCAGAGGCTCAAGAGAGTGATGCAGAGGCTCAAGAGAGTGATGCATAGGCTTAAGAGAGTGATGTAGAGGCTTAAGAGCGGGATGCAAAGGCTCAAGAGAGTGATGCAGAGGCTCAAGAGAGTGATGCAGAGGCTTAGGAGAATGATGCAGAGGCTGAAGAGAGGGATGCAGAGGCTGAAGAGAGTGATGCATAGGCTGAAGAAAGAGATGCAGAGGCTTAAGAGGGTGATGCAGAGGCTCGAGAGAGTGATGAGACAAATTCTGGCTCTCTGCACTTGTTCGAAAATTAAAATTATAACTTTTTATACCGAAAATATGCCAATTACTGAAAGCAGCTATGGATCGCATTCTGCCCACACCCTCCCTGCAGTTTTCAAAATATCCCAAACATCCCAAATTCGAAGCTTGAGCCATATTTCGGAGGCAAATTCTGTCTCTCGGCACGTATTTGTAGTATGAAATTACGACTTTTTATACCGAAAATATGCCAATTACTGAAAGCATCGATAGGTCACATTTTGCCCCCCCCCCCTGCAGTTTTTAGAATATATCAAACATCCCAAATTCGACGCTTGAGCCATATTTTGGAGCCAAATTCTGTCTCACTTTAGGTATTCGCAGTTTGAAATTACGAGTTTTTATACCGAAAATATGCCAATTACTAAGAACAACGATGGATCACATTTTGCCCCCCCCCCTGCAGTTTTAAAATATATCACAAACATCCCAAATTCAACACTTGAGCCATATTTTGGAGCCAAAATATGGCTCTCTGCACGTATTCCCAGTTCGAAATTACGACTTTTTATAATGAAAATATGCCAATTACTGAAAGTAGCGATGGATAGCATTTTGCCCAAACCCTCCCTGCAGTTCTAAAAATATCCCAAACATCCCAAATTCGACGCTTGAGCCATATTTTGGAGCCAAATTCTGGCTCTCTGTAAGTATTCGCAGTTTGAAATTACGACTTTTTATACCGATAATATGCCAATTACTGAAAGTAGCGATGGATAGCATTTTGCCCAAACCCTCCCTGCAGTTTTAAAAATATCCCAAACATCCCAAATTCGACGCTAGAGCCATATTTTGGAGCTAAATTCTGGCTCTCGGCACGTATTCGCAGTTTGAAATTACGAGTTTTTATACCGAAAAGATGCCTATTTCTCAAAGCAGCGATCGGAAACATTTTGCCCAAACCCCCAATCGCAGTTTACAAAATATCCCAAACATCCCAAATTTGACGCTTGAGTCATATTTTGGAGCCAAATTCTGGCTCTCGCATGTATTCGCAGTTTGAAATTTCGACTTTTTATAACAAAAATATGTCAATTACTGAGAGCTGCGATGGATCACATTTTGCCCAAACCCTCCCTGCAGTTTTCAAAATATCCCAAACATCCCAAATTCGACGCTTGAGCCATATTCTGGAGCCAAATTCTGGCTCTCGGCACGTATTCGCAGTTTGAAATTACGAGTTTTTATACCGAAAATATGCCAATTTCTCAAAGCAGCGATAGGTAACATTTTGCCCAAACCCCCAATCGCAGTTTTCAAAATATCCCAAACATCCCAAATTTGACGCTTGAGCCATATTTTGGAGCCAAATTCTGGCTCTCTGTACGTATTCGCAGTTTGAAATTACGACTTTTTATACCGATAATATGCCAATTACTGAGAGCAGCGATGGGTAACATTTTGCCCAAACCCCTGCAGTTTTCAAAATAACCCAAACATCTCAAATTCGACCCCTGAGCTAATATTTTGGAGACAAATTCTGGCTCTCTGCACTTGTTCGAAAATTAAAATTATGACTTTTTATACCGAAAATATGCCAATTACTGAAAGCAGCTATGGATCGCATTCTGCCCACACCCTCCCTGCAGTTTTCAAAATATCCCAAACATCCCAAATTCGACGCTTGAGCCATATTTCGGAGGCCAATTGTCTCTCGGCACGTATTCCTAGTATGAAATTACGACTTTTTATACCGAAAATATGCCAATTACTGAAAGCGTCGATGGGTCACATTTTGCCCATACCCTCCCTGCAGTTTTTAGAATATATTAAACATCCCAAATTCGGCGCTTGAGCCATATTTTGGAGCCAAATTCTGTCTCTCTTTACGTATTCGCAGTTTGAAATTACGAGTTTTTATACCGAAAATATGCCAATTACTAAGAACAACGATGGATCACATTTTGCCCAAACCCACCCTGCAGTTTTAAAATATATCACAAACATCCCAAATTCAACACTTGAGCCATATTTTGGAGCCAAATTCTGGCTCTCTGCACGTATTCGCAGTTTGAAATTACGACTTTTTATACCGAAAATATGCCAATTACTGAAAGTAGCGATGGATAGAATTTTGCCCAAACCCTCCCTGCAGTTTTAAAAATATCCCAAACATCCCAAATTCGACGCTTGAGCCATATTTTGGAGCCAAATTCTGGCTCTAGGCACGTATTCGCAGTTTGAAATTACGAGTTTTTATACCGAAAATATGCCTATTTCTCGAAGCTGCGATAGGTAACATTTTGCCAAAACCCCCAATCGCAGTTTACAAAATATCATAAACATCCCAAATTTGACGCTTGAGCCATATTTTAGAGCCAAATTCTGGCTCTCGCACGTATTCGCAGTTTGAAATTTCGACTTTTTATACCGAAAATATGCCAATTACTGAGAGCTGCGATTTATCACATTTTGCCCAAACCCTCCCTGCAGTTTTCAAAATATCCCAAACATCCCAAATTCGACGCTTGAGCCATATTCTGGAGCCAAATTCTGGCTCTCGGCACGTATTCGCTGTTTGAAATTACGAGTTTTTATACCGAAAATATGCCAATTTCTCAAAGCAGCGATAGGTAACATTTTGCCCAAACCCCCAATCGCAGTTTTCAAAATATCCCAAACATCCCAAATTTGACGCTTGAGCCATATTTTGGAGCCAAATTCTGGCTCTCTGTACGTATTCGCAGTTTGAAATTACGACTTTTTATACCGATAATATGCCAATTACTGAGAGCAGCGATGGGTAACATTTTGCCCAAACCCCTGCAGTTTTCAAAATAACCCAAACATCTCAAATTCGACCCCTGAGCTAATATTTTGGAGACAAATTCTGGCTCTCTGCACTTGTTCGAAAATTAAAATTATGACTTTTTATACCGAAAATATGCCAATTACTGAAAGCAGCTATGGATCGCATTCTGCCCACACCCTCCCTGCAGTTTTCAAAATATCCCAAACATCCCAAATTCGACGTTTGAGCCATATTTCGGAGGCCAATTGTGTCTCTCGGCACGTATTCCTAGTATGAAATTACGACTTTTTATACCGAAAATATGCCAATTACTGAAAGCGTCGATGGGTCACATTTTGCCCATACCCTCCCTGCAGTTTTTAGAATATATTAAACATCCCAAATTCGACGCTTGAGCCATATTTTGGAGCCAAATTCTGGCTCTCTTTACGTATTCGCAGTTTGAAATTACGAGTTTTTATACCGAAAATATGCCAATTACTAAGAACAACGATGGATCACATTTTGCCCATACCCTCCCTGCAGTTTTTAGAATATATTAAACATCCCAAATTCGACGCTTGAGCCATATTTTCGAGCCAAATTCTGGCTCTCTGCACGTATTCGCAGTTTGAAATTACGACTTTTTATACCGAAAATATGCCAATTACTGAAAGTAGCGATGGATAGAATTTTGCCCAAACCCTCCCTGCAGTTTTAAAAATATCCCAAACATCCCAAATTCGACGCTTGAGCCATATTTTGGAGCCAAATTCTGGCTCTAGGCACGTATTCGCAGTTTGAAATTACGAGTTTTTATACCGAAAATATGCCTATTTCTCGAAGCTGCGATAGGTAACATTTTGCCAAAACCCCCAATCGCAGTTTACAAAATATCCCAAACATCCCAAATTTGACGCTTGAGCCATATTTTAGAGCCAAATTCTGGCTCTCGCACGTATTCGCAGTTTGAAATTTCGACTTTTTATACCGAAAATATGCCAATTACTGAGAGCTGCGATGGATCACATTTTGCCCAAACCCTCCCTGCAGTTTTCATAATATCTCAAACCTCTGAAATTAGACGCTTGAGCCAAATTTTGGAGCCAAATTTTGGCTCTCTGCACGTATTCGCAGATTGAAATTAAGATTTTAATACCGAAAAAATGTCAATTACTGAGAGCGGCGATGGATCACATATTGCCCAAACCCTCCCAGCAGTTTTCAAAATATCCCAAACATCCCAAATTCGACGCTTGAGCCATATTTTGGAGCCAAGTTCTGGCTCTCTGCACGTATTCGCAGTTTGAAATTACGAATTTTTATACCGAAAATGTGCCAATTACTCAGAGCGGCGATGGGTCACATTGTGTCCAAACCCCCTTGCAGTTTTTTTTATATATCACAAACATCCCAAATTCGACCCATAAGCCATATTTTGGAGACAAATTCTGGCTCTCTGCACGTGTTCGAAAATTTAAATTATGACTTTTTATACCGAAAATATGCCAATTACGGAAAGCAGCTATGGATCGCATTCTGCCCACACCCTCCCTGCAGTTTTCAAAATATCCCAAACATCCCAAATTCGACGCTTGAGCCATATTTTGGAGCCAAATTCTGTCTCTCGGCACGTATTCGTAGTATGAAATTACGACTTTTTATACCGAAAATATGCCAATTACTGAAAGCGTCGATGGGTCACATTTTGCCCATACCCTCCCTGCAGCTCTTAGAATATATCAAACATCCCAAATTCGACGCTTGAGCCATATTTTGGAGCCAAATTCTGTCTCTCTTTACGTATTCGCAGTTTGAAATTACGAGTTTTTATACTGAAAATATGCCAATTACTAAGAACAGCGATAAATCACATTTTGCCCAAACCCCCCCCCCCCCCGCAGTTTTAAAATATATCACAAACATCCCAAATTCAACATTTGAGCCGTATTTTGGAGCCAAATTCTGGCTCTCTGCACGTATTCGCAATTTGAAATTACGACTTTTTATACCGTAAATATGCCAATTACTGCAAGCAACGATGGATAGCATTTTGCCCAAACCCTCCCTGCAGTTTTCAAAATATCCCAAACATCCCAAATTCGACGCTTGAGCCATATTTTGGAACCAAATTCTGGCTCTCGGCACGTATTCGCAGTTTGAAATTACGTATTTTTATACCGAAAATATGCTAATTACTGAGAGCAGCGATTGGTCACATTTTTCACAAACTCTCCTGCAGTTTTAAAATATATCACAAACATCCCAAGTTCGACCCTTGAGCCATATTTTGGAGCCAAATTCGTGCTCTCTGCACGAACTCGCAGTTTGAAATTACGACTTTTTATACCGAATATTTGCCTATTACTGAAAGCAGCGATGGATCGCATTTTGTCCAAACCCTCCCTGCAGTTTTCAAAATATCCCAAACATCCCAAATTCGACCCTTGAGCCATATTTTGTAGCCAAATTCTTCCTCTCTACACGTATTTGCAGTGTGAAATTACGACTTTTTATACTGAAAATATGCCAGTTACTGAGAGCGGCGATGGAACACATTTTGCCCAAACCCCCCTGCAGCTTTCAAAATGTCCCAAACATCTCAAATTCGACCCTTGAGCCATATTTTGAAGGAAAATTATGACTCTCTGCAGGTGTTCGAAGTTTAAAATTACGACTTTTTAAACCAAAAATATGTTAATTACTGAGAACGGCGATGGGTCACATATTGCCCTAACCACCCTGCAGTTTTCAAAATATCCCAAACATTCAAAGTCCGACGAGTGAGAATTTTTTTGGAGCCAAATTCTGGCTCTCTGCACGTGATCGCAGTTTGAAATTACGTCTTTTTATACCGAAAGTATGCTAATTACTGAAAGCGGCGATGGATCACATTTTGCACAAATTCTCCCTGCAGTTTTCAAAATATCCCTTACATTCCAAATGCAACCCTTGAGTAATATTTTGGAGCCAAATTCTGGCTCTCTGCACCTATTCGCAGTTTGAAATTACGACTTTTTATACCGAAAATATGCTAAATACTGAGAGCGGCGATGTGTCACATTCTGCCCAAAGCCCCTCTAGTTTGAAATTACTACTCTTTATACCGAAAATTTGCCAATTACTTATAGCAGCGATGGGTCACATTTTGCCCAATCCCTCAAGGCAGTTTTTAAAGTATCACAAACATCCCAAATTCGATGCTTGAGTCATATTTTGGAGTCAATTTCTCGCTCTCTGCACGTATTCACAGTTTGAAGAAACGACTTTTTATATCGAAAATATGCCAATTACTGAGAGCAGCGATAGGTCACATTTTGCCCAAACCCCACCTACAGTTTTCAAAATATCCCAAACATCCCAAATTCGACGCTTGAGCCATATTTTAGAACCAAATTCTGGCTCCCTGCACGTATTCGCAGTTTTTAATTACGTTCTTTTATACCGAAAGTATGCCAATTACTGAAAGCGGCGATGGATCGTATTTTGCACAAATTCTCCTTGCAGTTTTCAAAATATCCCAAGCATCCCAAATTCGACCCCTTGAGTCATATTTTGGAGCCAAATTCTGGCTCTCTGCACGTATTCGCAGTTTGAAATTACGACTTTTTATACCGAAAATATGCCAATTACTGAAAGCGGCGATGGGTTACATTTTGCCCAAAATCCCTTGCCGTTTTCAAAATATCCTGAACATCCCAAATTAGACGCTTGAGCCATATTTTGGATTAAAATTCTCGCTCTCTGCACGTATTCGCAGTTTGAGTTTACGAATTTTTATACCGAAAATATGCCAATTACTGAGAGCATCGATGGGTCACATTTTGCCCAAACTCCGCCTGCAGTTTTCAAAATATCCCAAACATCCCAAATTCGACGCTTGAGCCATATTTTGGAGCCAAATTTTGTCTCTCGGCTCAAGAGAGGGATGCAGAGGCTCAAGAGAGTGATGCAGAGGCTCAAGAGAGTGATGCATAGGCTTAAGAGAGTGATGTAGAGGCTTAAGAGCGGGATGCAAAGGCTCAAGAGAGTGATGCAGAGGCTCAAGAGAGTGATGCAGAGGCTTAGGAGAATGATGCAGAGGCTGAAGAGAGGGATGCAGAGGCTGAAGAGAGTGATGCAGAGGCTGAAGAGTGAGATGCAGAGGCTTAAGAGGGTGATGCAGAGGCTCGAGAGAGTGATGAGACAAATTCTGGCTCTCTGCACTTGTTCGAAAATTAAAATTATAACTTTTTATACCGAAAATATGCCAATTACTGAAAGCAGCTATGGATCTCATTCTGCCCACACCCTCCCTGCAGTTTTCAAAATATCCCAAACATCCCAAATTCGAAGCTTGAGCCATATTTCAGAGGCAAATTCTGTCTCTCGGCACGTATTCGTAGTATGAAATTACGACTTTTTATACCGAAAATATGCCAATTACTGAAAGCGTCGATGGGTCACATTTTGCCCATACCCTCCCTGCAGTTTTTAGAATATATCAAACATCCCAAATTCGACGCTTGAGCCATATTTTGGAGCCAAATTCTGTCTCACTTTAGGTATTCGCAGTTTGAAATTACGAGTTTTTATACCGAAAATATGCCAATTAATAAGAACAACGATGGATCACATTTTGCGCAACCCCACCTGCAGTTTTAAAATATATCACAAACATCCCAAATTCAACACTTGAGCCATATTTTGGAGCCAAATTCTGGCTCTCTGCACGTATTCGCAGTTCGAAATTACGACTTTTTATACCGAAAATATGCCAATTACTGAAAGTAGCGATGGATAGCATTTTGCCCAAACCCTCCCTGCAGTTTTAAAATATCCCAAACATCCCAAATTCGACGCTTGAGTCATATTTTGAGCCAAATTCTGGCTCTCTGCACGTATTCGCAGTTTGAAATTACGACTTTTTATACCGAAAATATGCCAATTACTGAGAGTAGCGATGGATAGCATTTTGCCCAAACCCTCCCTGCAGTTTTAAAAAAATCCCAAACATCCCAAATTCGACGCTTGAGCCATATTTTGGAGCCAAATTCTGGCTCTAGGCACGTATTTGCAGTTCGAAATTACGAGTTTTTATACCGAAAATATGCCTATTTCTCAAAGCAGCGATAGGTAACATTTTGCCCAAGCGCCCAATCGCAGTTTACAAAATATCCCAAACATCCCAAATTTGACGCTTGAGCCATATTTCGTAATATAAACCGAAAATCAGGAACATTTTAGTTAATTCTAATTAAAGAAAACACATTGATTTTTATCATTTGTATTGGAAGCAACATCTTTATACGTCTTTTAAACGGTCTAAAAAATACCAAACGTCGCTTTATGATTCGAAGTTAAAAACCACAAATTGGGTATAATAATGACTTTTCTCACGTTTTCATGTAGTTTGTTATTACGTAAATACATTCATTTTTACCAATATTTCGAGACTATTTCATGTAGTATCACGATATGTGATTTGGCCTTCAAATCTCAGATTTTTGCATAATATTGAATTTTAAGCAAGTTTTCTTGCATTTTGTTTCGTACTAAAAATCATCGAATTCAGCAAAATTTTGACGTCTATCATCCCCTTTTCCTATATGTGTGTGATATAAACAAAATATCATCTAATTAGGCTATATTTTGCTGTTTTTCCACGATTTTGTGAGTTTTCAGTTTATTGCAATTAATTCAATAAATATACGATAAAAATGATGCAAACACATAATTGATTAGAAACTAAACTTAAACACTTCATTTTCAATCAACTATTTGTTTCTCGTTAAAATACTGAGTAAGATATTGAAAAGGGGAGAAGTTCTGTTTTTATTGCATTATTTATTGCATTTATTGACGTTTATTGACGTTATTTGTATTTATTTATTATTTATTATTATGTTATTTGTTATTTATTATTTATTTATTTATTATTTATTGAAGTTATTTGCATTATTTATTGCATTATTTTTTATTTATTATGATTATATTGCATTATTTTATTGACGTTTCTGCCGGATTAGAGCGGTTTTACGTGTACATCTTCCATCGGTAATATAAACGGAAAATCAGGAACATTTTAGTTAATTCTAATGAAAACACATTGATTTTTATCATTTGTATTGGAAACAACCATGTCAATTGTCTTTTCTTGAATCTAAATAATACGAATCCTCGCTCTAAGATTTGAAGTTAAAATCCTCAAATATGGTAATATAGTGAATTTTTTCACGTTATTCATGTAGTGTGATTTTACGTATATATATTAGTTTTTACGAATATTTCGATACTACTTCATGTTTTCTCACGATATGTGATTTGGCCGTCATATCTCAGAATTTCGCAAATTTTGCATTTTTAAGCAAGTTTTCTTGCATTTTGTTTTGTACTAAGATCATCGAATTTATCATTTTTATCGTATATATATGAATTAATACCCATGGACGGAAAATTCACAAAAACGTGGAAAACGGCAAAATATTGCCTAATTCGATGATATTTTGTTTAAATAACATGAAGAAAAAGGGGATGATAAACGTCAAAATATTGCTATATTCGATGATTTTTCGTACGAAACAAAATGCAAGAAAACTTGCTTAAAATGCAATATTACGCGAAATTCTGCGATTTGAAGGGCAAATCACATATCGTGATACTACATGAAATAGTATCGGAATATTGGTAAAAATGAATATATTTGCGTAATATCAAACTTAATGATTAACGTGAAAAAGTTACTATTTTACCATATTTGAGGATTTTACCTTCAAATCATAGAGCGAGGTTTCGTATTATTTAGTTCCAAGAAAAGACATATGACAATGTTGTTTCCAATACAAATGATAAAAATCAATGTGTTTTCATTAGAATTAACTAAAATGTTCCTGATTTTCCGTTTATATTACCGATGGAAGATGTACACGAAAACCGCTCTATTCCGGCTGAAACGTCGATATATGCAATAAAATCAGAACTTCTCCCCCCTTTCAATATCTTACTCAGTATTTTAACGAGAAAGAAATAGTTGATTGAAAATGAAGTATTTAAGGTTATTATCTAATCAATTATGTGTTTGCATCATTTTTATCGTATATATATGAATTAAAACCCATGGACGGAAAATTCACAAAAACGTGGAAAACGGCAAAATTTTGCCTAATTCGATGATATTTTGTTTAAATCACATGAAGGAAAAGGAGATGATAAACGTTAAAATATTGCTAAATTCGATGATTTTTCGTACGAAACAAAATGCAAAAAAACTTGCTTAAAATGCGATATTATGCGAAATTCTGAGATTTGAAGGCCAAATCACATATCGTGATACTACATGAAATAGTATCGAAATATTGGTAAAAATGAATATATTTACGTAATATCAAACTACATGAAAAACGTGAAAAAAAGTCACTATATAACCATATTTGAGGATTTTAACTTCAAATCATAAAGCGAGGTTTCGTATTATTTAGATCCAAGAAAAGACATATGACAATGTTGTTTCCAATACAAATGATAAAAAACAATGTGTTTTCATTAGAAATAACTAAAATGTTCTTGATTTTCCGTTTATATTAACGAGGGAAGATGTACACGTAAAACCGCTCTAATCCGGCTGAAACGTCGATATATGCAATAAAAACCGAACTTCTGTCCTTTTCAATATCTTACTCAGTATTTTACTGAGAAACAAATAGATGATTGAAAATGAAGTATTTAAGGTTATTATCTAATCAATTATGTGTTTGCATCATTTTTATCGTATATATATATGAATTAACATCCAAGGACTGAAAATTCACAATAACGTGGAAAACGGCAAAATATTGCCTAATTCGATGATATTTTATTTAAATCACATGAAGGAAAAGGAGATGATAAACGTTAAAATATTGCTAAATTCGATGATTTTTCGTACGAAGCAAAATGCAAGAAAACTTGCTTAAAATGCAATATTATGCGAAATTCTGAGATTTGAAGGCCAAATCACATATCGTGATACTACATGAAATAGTATCGAAATATTGGTAAAAATGAATATATTTACGTAATATCAAACTACATGAAAAACGTGAAAAAATCACTATATCACCATATTTGAGGATTTTAACTTCAAATCATAGAGCGAGGTTTCGTATTATTTAGTTCCAAGAAAAGACATATGACAATGTTGTTTCCAATACAAATGATAAAAAACAATGTGTTTTCATTAGAATTAACTATAATGTTCTTGATTTTCCGTTTATATTAACGAGGGAAGATATACACGTAAAACCGCTCTAATCCGGCTGAAACGTCGATATATGCAATAAAAACCGAACTTCTCCCCTTTTCAATATCTTACTCAGCATTTTAACTAGAAACAAATAGATGATTGAAAATGAAGTATTTAAGGTTATTATCTAATCAATTATGTGTTTGCATCATTTTTATCGTATATATATGAATTAATACCCATGGACGGAAAATTCACAAAAACGTGGAAAACGGCAAAATATTGCCTAATTCGATGATATTTTGTTTAAATCACATGAAGGAAAAGGAGATGATAAACGTTAAAATATTGCTAAATTCGATGATTTTTCGTACGAAACAAAATGCAAGAAAACTTGCTTAAAATGCGATATTATGCGAAATTCTGAGATTTGAAGGCCAAATCACATATAGTGATACTACATGAAATAGTATCGAAATATTGGTAAAAATGAATATATTTACGTAATATCAAACTACATGAAAAACGTGAAAAAAGTCACTATTTAACCATATTTGAGGATTTTAACTTTAAATCATAGAGCGAGGTTTCGTATTATTTGGATCCAAGAAAAGACATATGACAATGTTGTTTCCAATACAAATGATAAAAATCAAAGTGTTTTCATTAGAATTAACTAAAATGTTCCTGGTTTTCCGTTTATATTACCGATGGAAGATGTACACGAAAATCGCTCTATTCTGGCTGAAACGTCGATATATGCAATAAAAACAGAACTTCTCCCCTTTTCAATAATTTACTCGGTATTTTAACGAGAAACAAATAGATGATTGAAAATGAAGTATTTAAGGTTATTATCTAATCAATTATGTGTTTGCATCATTTTTATCGTATATATATGAATTAATACCCATGGACGGAAAATTCACAAAAACGTGGAAAACGGCAAAATATTGCCTAATTCGATGATATTTTGTTTAAATAACATGAAGAAAAAGGGGATGATAAACGTCAAAATATTGCTATATTCGATGATTTTTCGTACGAAACAAAATGCAAGAAAACTTGCTTAAAATGCGATATTATGCGAAATTCTGAGATTTGAAGGCCAAATCACATATAGTGATACTACATGAAATAGTATCGAAATATTGGTAAAAATGAATATATTTACGTAATATCAAACTACATGAAAAACGTGAAAAAAGTCACTATTTAACCATATTTGAGGATTTTAACTTTAAATCATAGAGCGAGGTTTCGTATTATTTGGATCCAAGAAAAGACATGACAATGTTGTTTCCAATACAAATGATAAAAATCAAAGTGTTTTCATTAGAATTAACTAAAATGTTCCTGGTTTTCCGTTTATATTACCGATGGAAGATGTACACGAAAATCGCTCTATTCTGGCTGAAACGTCGATATATGCAATAAAAACAGAACTTCTCCCCTTTTCAATAATTTACTCGGTATTTTAACGAGAAACAAATAGATGATTGAAAATGAAGTATTTAAGGTTATTATCTAATCAATTATGTGTTTGCATCATTTTTATCGTATATATATGAATTAATACCCATGGACGGAAAATTCACAAAAACGTGGAAAACGGCAAAATATTGCCTAATTCGATGATATTTTGTTTAAATAACATGAAGAAAAAGGGGATGATAAACGTCAAAATATTGCTATATTCGATGATTTTTCGTACGAAACAAAATGCAAGAAAACTTGCTTAAAATGCAATATTACGCGAAATTCTGCGATTTGAAGGGCAAATCACATATCGTGATACTTCATGAAATAGTATCGGAATATTGGTAAAAATGAATATATTTGCGTAATATCAAACTACATGATTAACGTGAAAAAGTTACTATTTTACCATATTTGAGGATTTTACCTTCAAATCATAGAGCGAGGTTTCGTATTATTTAGTTCCAAGAAAAGACATATGACAATGTTGTTTCCAATACAAATGATAAAAATCAATGTGTTTTCATTAGAATTAACTAAAATGTTCCTGATTTTCCGTTTATATTACCGATGGAAGATGTACACGAAAACCGCTCTATTCCGGCTGAAACGTCGATATATGCAATAAAATCAGAACTTCTCCCCCCTTTCAATATCTTACTCAGTATTTTAACGAGAAAGAAATAGTTGATTGAAAATGAAGTATTTAAGGTTATTATCTAATCAATTATGTGTTTGCATCATTTTTATCGTATATATATGAATTAAAACCCATGGACGGAAAATTCACAAAAACGTGGAAAACGGCAAAATTTTGCCTAATTCGATGATATTTTGTTTAAATCACATGAAGGAAAAGGAGATGATAAACGTTAAAATATTGCTAAATTCGATGATTTTTCGTACGAAACAAAATGCAAAAAAACTTGCTTAAAATGCGATATTATGCGAAATTCTGAGATTTGAAGGCCAAATCACATATCGTGATACTACATGAAATAGTATCGAAATATTGGTAAAAATGAATATATTTACGTAATATCAAACTACATGAAAAACGTGAAAAAAAGTCACTATATAACCATATTTGAGGATTTTAACTTCAAATCATAAAGCGAGGTTTCGTATTATTTAGATCCAAGAAAAGACATATGACAATGTTGTTTCCAATACAAATGACAAAAAACAATGTGTTTTCATTAGAAATAACTAAAATGTTCTTGATTTTCCGTTTATATTAACGAGGGAAGATGTACACGTAAAACCGCTCTAATCCGGCTGAAACGTCGATATATGCAATAAAAACCGAACTTCTGCCCTTTTCAATATCTTACTCAGTATTTTACTGAGAAGCAAATAGATGATTGAAAATGAAGTATTTAAGGTTATTATCTAATCAATTATGTGTTTGCATCATTTTTATCGTATATATATGAATTAATACCCATGGACGGAAAATTCACAAAAACGTGGAAAACGGCAAAATATTGCCTAATTCGATGATATTTTGTTTAAATCACATGAAGGAAAAGGAGATGATAAACGTTAAAATATTGCTAAATTCGATGATTTTTCGTACGAAACAAAATGCAAGAAAACTTGCTTAAAATGCGATATTATGCGAAATTCTGAGATTTGAAGGCCAAATCAGATATAGTGATACTACATGAAATAGTATCGAAATATTGGTAAAAATGAATATATTTACCTAATATCAAACTACATGAAAAACGTGAAAAAAGTCACTATTTAACCATATTTGAGGATTTTAACTTTAAATCATAGAGCGAGGTTTCGTATTATTTGGATCCAAGAAAAGACATATGACAATGTTGTTTCCAATACAAATGATAAAAATCAAAGTGTTTTCATTAGAATTAACTAAAATGTTCCTGGTTTTCCGTTTATATTACCGATGGAAGATGTACACGAAAATCGCTCTATTCCGGCTGAAACGTCGATATATGCAATAAAAACAGAACTTCTTCCCTTTTCAATAATTTACTCGGTATTTTAACGAGAAACAAATAGATGATTGAAAATGAAGTATTTAAGGTTATTATCTAATCAATTATGTGTTTGCATCATTTTTATCGTATATATATGAATTAATACCCATGGACGGAAAATTCACAAAAACGTGGAAAACGGCAAAATATTGCCTAATTCGATGATATTTTGTTTAAATCACATGAAGGAAAAGGAGATGATAAACGTTAAAATATTGCTAAATTCGATGATTTTTCGTACGAAACAAAATGCAAGAAAACTTGCTTAAAATGCGATATTATGCGAAATTCTGAGATTTGAAGGCCAAATCACATATAGTGATACTACATGAAATAGTATCGAAATATTGGTAAAAATGAATATATTTACGTAATATCAAACTACATGAAAAACGTGAAAAAAGTCACTATTTAACCATATTTGAGGATTTTAACTTTAAATCATAGAGCGAGGTTTCGTATTATTTGGATCCAAGAAAAGACATATGACAATGTTGTTTCCAATACAAATGATAAAAATCAAAGTGTTTTCATTAGAATTAACTAAAATGTTCCTGGTTTTCCGTTTATATTACCGATGGAAGATGTACACGAAAACCGCTCTATTCCGGCTGAAACGTCGATATATGCAATAAAATCAGAACTTCTCCCCCCTTTCAATATCTTACTCAGTATTTTAACGAGAAAGAAATAGTTGATTGAAAATGAAGTATTTAAGGTTATTATCTAATCAATTATGTGTTTGCATCATTTTTATCGTATATATATGAATTAAAACCCATGGACGGAAAATTCACAAAAACGTGGAAAACGGCAAAATATTGCCTAATTCGATGATATTTTGTTTAAATCACATGAAGGAAAAGGAGATGATAAACGTTAAAATATTGCTAAATTCGATGATTTTTCGTACGAAACAAAATGCAAAAAAACTTGCTTAAAATGCGATATTATGCGAAATTCTGAGATTTGAAGGCCAAATCACATATCGTGATACTACATGAAATAGTATCGAAATATTGGTAAAAATGAATATATTTACGTAATATCAAACTACATGAAAAACGTGAAAAAAGTCACTATATAATAATATTTGAGGATTTTAACTTCAAATCATAGAGCGAGGTTTCGTATTTTTTAGATAAAAGAAAAGACATATGAAAAATGTTGTTTCCAATACAAATGATAAAAAACAATGTGTTTTCATTAGAAATAACTAAAATGTTCTTGATTTTCCGTTTATATTAACGAGGGAAGATGTACACGTAAAACCGCTCTAATCCGGCTGAAACGTCGATATATGCAATAAAAACCGAACTTCTCCCCTTTTCAATATCTTACTCAGTATTTTACCGAGAAACAAATAGATGATTGAAAATGAAGTATTTAAGGCTATTATCTAATCAATTATGTGTTTGCATCATTTTGTCGTATATATATGAATTAATACCCATGGACTGAAAATTCACAAAAACGTGGAAAACGGCAAAATATTGCCTAATTCGATGATATTTTGTTTGAATCACATGAAGGAAAAGGGGATGATAAACGTCAAAATATTGCTATATTCGATGATTTTTCGTACGAAACAAAATGCAAGAAAACTTGCTTAAAATGCAATATTATGCGAAATTCTGAGATTTCAAGGCCAAATCACATATCGTGATACTACATAAAATAGTATCGAAATAATGGTTAAAATGAATATATTTACGTAATATCAAACTTCATGAAAAACGTGAAAAAAGTCACTATTTAACCATATTTGAGGATTTTAACTTTAAATCATAGAGCGAGGTTTCGTATTATTTGGATCCAAGAAAAGACATATGACAATGTTGTTTCCAATACAAATGATAAAAATCAAAGTGTTTTCATTAGAATTAACTAAAATGTTCCTGGTTTTCCGTTTATATTACCGATGGAAGATGTACACGAAAATCGCTCTATTCCGGCTGAAACGTCGATATATGCAATAAAAACAGAACTTCTCCCCTTTTCAATATCTTACTCAGTATTTTAACGAGAAAGAAATAGTTGATTGAAAATGAAGTATTTAAGGTTATTATCTAATCAATTATGTGTTTGCATCATTTTTTATCGTATATATATGAATTAAAACCCATGGACGGAAAATTCACAAAAACGTGGAAAACGGCAAAATATTGCCTAATTCGATGATATTTTGTTTAAATCACATGAAGGAAAAGGAGATGATAAACGTTAAAATATTGCTAAATTCGATGATTTTTCGTACGAAACAAAATGCAAAAAAACTTGCTTAAAATGCGATATTATGCGAAATTCTGAGATTTGAAGGCCAAATCACATATCGTGATACTACATGAAATAGTATCGAAATATTGGTAAAAATGAATATATTTACGTAATATCAAACTACATGAAAAACGTGAAAAAAGTCACTATATAATAATATTTGAGGATTTTAACTTCAAATCATAGAGCGAGGTTTCGTATTTTTTAGATAAAAGAAAAGACATATGAAAAATGTTGTTTCCAATACAAATGATAAAAAACAATGTGTTTTCATTAGAAATAACTAAAATGTTCTTGATTTTCCGTTTATATTAACGAGGGAAGATGTACACGTAAAACCGCTCTAATCCGGCTGAAACGTCGATATATGCAATAAAAACCGAACTTCTCCCATTTTCAATATCTTACTCAGTATTTTACCGAGAAACAAATAGATGATTGAAAATGAAGTATTTAAGGTTATTATCTATTCAATTATGTGTTTGCATCATTTTTATCGTATATATATGAATTAATACCCATGGACTGATAATTCACAAAAACGTGGAAAACGGCAAAATATTGCCTAATTCGATGATATTTTGTTTAAATCACATGAAGGAAAAGGAGATGATAAACGTTAAAATATTGCTAAATTCGATGATTTTTCGTACGAAACAAAATGCAAAAAAACTTGCTTAAAATGCGATATTATGCGAAATTCTGAGATTTGAAGGCCAAATCACATATCGTGATACTACATGAAATAGTATCGAAATATTGGTAAAAATGAATATATTTACGTAATATCAAACTACATGAAAAACGTGAAATAAGTCACTATATAATAATATTTGAGGATTTTAACTTCAAATCATAGAGCGAGGTTTCGTATTTTTTAGATAAAAGAAAAGACATGAAAAATGTTGTTTCCAATACAAATGATAAAAAACAATGTGTTTTCATTAGAAATAACTAAAATGTTCTTGATTTTCCGTTTATATTAACGAGGGAAGATGTACACGTAAAACCGCTCTAATCCGGCTGAAACGTCGATATATGCAATAAAAACCGAACTTCTCCCATTTTCAATATCTTACTCAGTATTTTACCGAGAAACAAATAGATGATTGAAAATGAAGTATTTAAGGTTATTATCTATTCAATTATGTGTTTGCATCATTTTTATCGTATATATATGAATTAATACCCATGGACTGATAATTCACAAAAACGTGGAAAACGGCAAAATATTGCCTATTTCTTTGATATTTTGTTTAAATCACATGAAGGAAAAGGGGATGATAAACGTCAAAATATTGCTAAATACGATGATTTTTCGTACGAAACAAAATGCAAGAAAACTTGCTTAAAATGCAATATAAAGCGAAATTCTGAGATTTCAAGGCCAAATCACATATCTTGATACTACATGAAATAGTATCGAAATAATGGTAAAAATGAATATATATACGTAATATCAAACTACATGAAAAACGTGAAAAAGTCACTATTTAACCATATTTGAGGATTTTAACTTTAAATCATAGAGCGAGGTTTCGTATTATTTGGATCCAAGAAAAGACATGACAATGTTGTTTCCAATACAAATGATAAAAATCAAAGTGTTTTCATTAGAATTAACTAAAATGTCCCTGGTTATCCGTTTATATTACCGATGGAAGATGAACACGAAAATCGCTCTATTCCGGCTGAAACGTCGATATATGCAATAAAAACAGATCTTCTCCCCATTTCAATATCTTACTCAGTATTTTAACGAGAAACAAATAGTTGATTGAAAATGAAGTATTTAAGGTTATTATCTAATCAATTATGTGTTTGTATCATTTTTATCGTATATATATGAATTAATACCCATGGACTGAAAATTCACAAAAACGTGGAAAAACGGCAAAATATTGCCTAATTCGATGATATTTTGTTTAAATCACATGAAGGAAAAGGGGATGATAAACGTCAAAATATTGGTAAATTCGATGATTTTTCGTACGAAACAAAATGCAAGAAAACTTGCTTAAAATGCAATATTACGCGAAATTCTGAGATTTGAAGGGCAAATCACATATCGTGATACTACATGAAATAGTATCGGAATATTGGTAAAAATGAATATATTTGCGTAATATCAAACTACATGATTAACGTGAATCACGTAAAACCGCTCTAATCCGGCTGAAACGTCGATATATGCAATAAAAACCGAACTTCTCCCCTTTTCAATATCTTACTCAGTATTTTACCGAGAAATAAATAGATGATTGAAAATGAAGTATTTAAGGTTATTATCTAATCAATTATGTGTTTGCATCATTTTTATCGTATATATATGAATTAATACCCATGGACTGAAAATTCACAAAAACGTGGAAAACGGCAAAATATTGCCTAATTCGTTGATATTTTGTTTAAATCACATGAAGGAAAAGGGGATGATAAACGTCAAAATATTGCTATATTCGATGATTTTTCGTACGAAACAAAATGCAAGAAAACTTGCTTAAAATGCAATATTATGCGAAATTCTGAGATTTGAAGGCCAAATCACATATCGTGATACTACATGAAATAGTATCGAAATATTGGTAAAAATGAATATATTTACGTAATATCAAACTACATGAAAAACGTGAAAAAAGTCACTATATAACCATATTTGAGGATTTTAACTTCAAATCATAGAGCGAGGTTTCGTATTATTTAGATCCAAGAAAAGACATATGACAATGTTGTTTCCAATACAAATGATAAAAAACAATGTGTTTTCTTTAGAAATAACTAAAATGTTCTTGATTTTCCGTTTATATAAACGAGGGAAGATGTACACGTAAAACCGCTCTAATCCGGCTGAAACGTCGATATATGCAATAAAAACCGAACTTCTGCCCTTTTCAATATCTTACTCAGTATTTTACTGAGAAACAAATAGATGATTGAAAATGAAGTATTTAAGGTTATTATCTAATCAATTATGTGTTTGCATCATTTTTATCGTATATATATATGAATTAACATCCAAGGACTGAAAATTCACAATAACGTGGAAAACGGCAAAATATTGCCTAATTCGATGATATTTTGTTTAAATCACATGAAGGAAAAGGAGATGATAAACGTTAAAATATTGCTAAATTCGATGATTTTTCGTACGAAGCAAAATGCAAGAAAACTTGCTTAAAATGCAATATTATGCGAAATTCTGAGATTTGAAGGAAAAATCACATATCGTGATACTACATGAAATAGTATCGAAATATTGGTAAAAATGAATATATTTACGTAATATCAAACTACATGAAAAACGTGAAAAAATCACTATATCACCATATTTGAGGATTTTAACTTCAAATCATAGAGCGAGGTTTCGTATTATTTAGTTCCAAGAAAAGACATATGACAATGTTGTTTCCAATACAAATGATAAAAAACAATGTGTTTTCATTAGAATTAACTATAATGTTCTTGATTTTCCGTTTATATTAACGAGGGAAGATGTACACGTAAAACCGCTCTAATCCGGCTGAAACGTCGATATATGCAATAAAAACCGAACTTCCCTTTTCAATATCTTACTCAGTATTTTAACGTGAAACAAATAGATGATTGAAAATGAAGTATTTAAGGTTATTATCTAATCAATTATGTGTTTGCATCATTTTTATCGTATATATATGAATTAATACCCATGGACTGAAAATTCACAAAAACGTGGAAAACGGCAAAATATTGCCTAATTCGTTGATATTTTGTTTAAATCACATGAAGGAAAAGGGGATGATAAACGTCAAAATATTGCTAAATTCGATGATTTTTCGTACGAAACAAAATGCAAAAAAACTTGCTTAAAATGCAATATTATGCGAAATTCTGAGGTTTCAGGGCCAAATCACATATCGTGATACTACATGAAATAGTATCGAAATAATGGTAAAAATGAATATATTTACGTAATATCAAACTACATGAAAAACGTGAAAAAAAGTCACTATTTAACCATATTTGAGGATTTTAACTTTAAATCATAGAGCGAGGTTTCGTATTATTTGCATCCAAGAAAAGACATATGACAATGTTGTTTCCAATACAAATGATAAAAATCAAAGTGTTTTCATTAGAATTAACTAAAATGTCCCTCGTTTTCCGTTTATATTACCGATGGAAGATGAACACGAAAATCGCTCTATTCCGGCTGAAACGTCGATATATGCAATAAAAACAGATCTTCTCCCCTTTTCAATATCTTACTCAGTATTTTAACGAGAAACAAATAGTTGATTGAAAATTAAGTATTTAAGGTTATTATCTAATCAATTATGTGTTTGTATCATTTTTATCGTATATATATGAATTAATACCCATGGACTAAAAATTCACAAAAACGTGGAAAAACGGCAAAATATTGCCAAATTCGGTGATATTTTGTTTAAATCACATGAAGGAAAAGGGGATGATAAACGTCAAAATATTGCTAAATTCAATGATTTTTCGTACGAAACAAAATGCAAGAAAACTTGCTTAAAATGCAATATTACGCGAAATTCTGAGATTTGAAGGGCAAATCACATATCGTGATACTACATGAAATAGTATCGGAATATTGGTAAAAATGAATATATTTGCGTAATATCAAACTACATGATTAACGTGAAAAAGTTACTATTTTACCATATTTGAGGATTTTTCCTTCAAATCATAGAGCGAGGTTTCGTATTATTTAGATCCAAGAAAAGACATATGTCAATGTTGTTTCCAATACAAATGATAAAAATCAATGTGTTTTCATTAGAATTAACTAAAATGTTCCTGATTTTCCGTTTATATTACTGATGGAAGATAAACACGTAAAACCGCTCAATTCCAGCTGAAACGTACAATAAATGCATGCAATAAAAATAGAACTTCTCCCCTTTTCAATATCTTACTCAGTATTTTAACTAGAAACAAATAGATGATTGAAAATGAAGTATTTAAGGTTATTTTCTAATCAATTATGTGTTTGCATCATTTTTATCGTATATATATGAATCATATGTCTTTTCTACCCATGGGCTGAAAATTCACAAAAACGTGGAAAACGGCAAAATATTGCCTAATTCGATGATATTTTGTTTAAATCACATGAAGGAAAAGGTGATGATAAACGTCAAAATATTGCTATATTCGATGATTTTTTGTACGAAACAAAATGCAAGAAAACTTGCTTAAAATGCAATATTATGCGAAATTCTGAGATTTAAAGGCCAAATCACATATCGTGATACTACATGAAATAGTATCGAAATAATGGTAAAAATGAATATATTTACGTAATATCAAACTACATGAAAAACGTGAAAAAAGTCACTATTTAACCATATTTGAGGATTTTAACTTTAAATCATAGAGCGAGGTTTCGTATTATTTGGATCCAAGAAAAGACATATGACAATGTTGTTTCCAATACAAATGATAAAAATCAAAGTGTTTTCATTAGAATTAACTAAAATGTTCCTGGTTTTCCGTTTATATTACCGATGGAAGATGTACACGAAAATCGCTCTATTCCGGCTGAAACGTCGATATATGCAATAAAAACAGAACTTTTCCAAGCATCCCAAATTCGATGCTTGAGTCATATTTTGGAGTCAATTTCTCGCTCTCTGCACGTATTCACAGTTTGAAGAAACGACTTTTTATATCGAAAATATGCCAATTACTGAGAGCAGCGATAGGTCACATTTTGCCCAAACCCCACCTACAGTTTTCAAAATATCCCAAACATCCCAAATTCGACGCTTGAGCCATATTTTGGAACCAAATTCTGGCTCTCTGCACGTATTCGCAGTTTTAATTACGTCCATTTATACCGAAAGTATGCCAATTACTGAAAGCGGCGATGGATCGTATTTTGCACAAATTCTCCTTGCAGTTTTCAAAATATCCCAAGCATCCCAAATTCGACCCCTTGAGTCATATTTTGGAGTCAAATTCTGGCTCTCTGCACGTATTCGCAGTTTGAAATTACGACTTTTTATACCGAAAATATGCCAATTACTGAAAGCGGCGATGGGTTACATTTTGCCCAAAATCCCTTGCCGTTTTCAAAATATCCTGAACATCCCAAATTAGACGCTTCAGCCATATTTTGGAGTAAAATTCTCGCTCTCTGCACGTATTCGCAGTTTGAGTTTACGAATTTTTATACCGAAAATATGCATATTACTGAGAGCATCGATGGGCCACATTTTGCCCAAACTCCCCCTGCAGTTTTCAAAATATCCCAAACATCCCAAATTCGACGCTTGAGCCATATTTTGGAGCCAAATTTTGTCTCTCGGCTCAAGAGAGGGATGCAGAGGCTCAAGAGAGTGATGCAGAGGCTCAAGAGAGTGATGCATAGGCTTAAGAGAGTGATGTAGAGGCTTAAGAGCGGGATGCAAAGGCTCAAGAGAGTGATGCAGAGGCTCAAGAGAGTGATGCAGAGGCTTAGGAGAATGATGCAGAGGCTGAAGAGAGGGATGCAGAGGCTGAAGAGAGTGATGCATAGGCTGAAGAAAGAGATGCAGAGGCTTAAGAGGATGATGCAGAGGCTCGAGAGAGTGATGAGACAAATTCTGGCTCTCTGCACTTGTTCGAAAATTAAAATTATAACTTTTTATACCGAAAATATGCCAATTACTGAAAGCAGCTATGGATCGCATTCTGCCCACACCCTCCCTGCAGTTTTCAAAATATCCCAAACATCCCAAATTCGAAGCTTGAGCCATATTTCGGAGGCAAATTCTGTCTCTCGGCACGTATTTGTAGTATGAAATTACGACTTTTTATACCGAAAATATGCCAATTACTGAAAGCATCGATAGGTCACATTTTGCCCCCCCCCCTGCAGTTTTTAGAATATATCAAACATCCCAAATTCGACGCTTGAGCTATATTTTGGAGCCAAATTCTGTCTCACTTTAGGTATTCGCAGTTTGAAATTACGAGTTTTTATACCGAAAATATGCCAATTACTAAGAACAACGATGGATCACATTTTGCCCCCCCCCCTGCAGTTTTAAAATATATCACAAACATCCCAAATTCAACACTTGAGCCATATTTTGGAGCCAAAATATGGCTCTCTGCACGTATTCCCAGTTCGAAATTACGACTTTTTATAATGAAAATATGCCAATTACTGAAAGTAGCGATGGATAGCATTTTGCCCAAACCCTCCCTGCAGTTCTAAAAATATCCCAAACATCCCAAATTCGACGCTTGAGCCATATTTTGGAGCCAAATTCTGGCTCTCTGTAAGTATTCGCAGTTTGAAATTACGACTTTTTATACCGATAATATGCCAATTACTGAAAGTAGCGATGGATAGCATTTTGCCCAAACCCTCCCTGCAGTTTTAAAAATATCCCAAACATCCCAAATTCGACGCTAGAGCCATATTTTGGAGCTAAATTCTGGCTCTCGGCACGTATTCGCAGTTTGAAATTACGAGTTTTTATACCGAAAAGATGCCTATTTCTCAAAGCAGCGATCGGAAACATTTTGCCCAAACCCCAATCGCAGTTTACAAAATATCCCAAACATCCCAAATTTGACGCTTGAGTCATATTTTGGAGCCAAATTCTGGCTCTCGCATGTATTCGCAGTTTGAAATTTCGACTTTTTATAACAAAAATATGTCAATTACTGAGAGCTGCGATGGATCACATTTTGCCCAAACCCTCCCTGCAGTTTTCAAAATATCCCAAACATCCCAAATTCGACGCTTGAGCCATATTCTGGAGCCAAATTCTGGCTCTCGGCACGTATTCGCAGTTTGAAATTACGAGTTTTTATACCGAAAATATGCCAATTTCTCAAAGCAGCGATAGGTAACATTTTGCCCAAACCCCCAATCGCAGTTTTCAAAATATCCCAAACATCCCAAATTTGACGCTTGAGCCATATTTTGGAGCCAAATTCTGGCTCTCTGTACGTATTCGCAGTTTGAAATTACGACTTTTTATACCGATAATATGCCAATTACTGAGAGCAGCGATGGGTAACATTTTGCCCAAACCCCTGCAGTTTTCAAAATAACCCAAACATCTCAAATTCGACCCCTGAGCTAATATTTTGGAGACAAATTCTGGCTCTCTGCACTTGTTCGAAAATTAAAATTATGACTTTTTATACCGAAAATATGCCAATTACTGAAAGCAGCTATGGATCGCATTCTGCCCACACCCTCCCTGCAGTTTTCAAAATATCCCAAACATCCCAAATTCGACGCTTGAGCCATATTTCGGAGGCCAATTGTCTCTCGGCACGTATTCCTAGTATGAAATTACGACTTTTTATACCGAAAATATGCCAATTACTGAAAGCGTCGATGGGTCACATTTTGCCCATACCCTCCCTGCAGTTTTTAGAATATATTAAACATCCCAAATTCGGCGCTTGAGCCATATTTTGGAGCCAAATTCTGTCTCTCTTTACGTATTCGCAGTTTGAAATTACGAGTTTTTATACCGAAAATATGCCAATTACTAAGAACAACGATGGATCACATTTTGCCCAAACCCACCCTGCAGTTTTAAAATATATCACAAACATCCCAAATTCAACACTTGAGCCATATTTTGGAGCCAAATTCTGGCTCTCTGCACGTATTCGCAGTTTGAAATTACGACTTTTTATACCGAAAATATGCCAATTACTGAAAGTAGCGATGGATAGAATTTTGCCCAAACCCTCCCTGCAGTTTTAAAAATATCCCAAACATCCCAAATTCGACGCTTGAGCCATATTTTGGAGCCAAATTCTGGCTCTAGGCACGTATTCGCAGTTTGAAATTACGAGTTTTTATACCGAAAATATGCCTATTTCTCGAAGCTGCGATAGGTAACATTTTGCCAAAACCCCCAATCGCAGTTTACAAAATATCATAAACATCCCAAATTTGACGCTTGAGCCATATTTTAGAGCCAAATTCTGGCTCTCGCACGTATTCGCAGTTTGAAATTTCGACTTTTTATACCGAAAATATGCCAATTACTGAGAGCTGCGATTTATCACATTTTGCCCAAACCCTCCCTGCAGTTTTCAAAATATCCCAAACATCCCAAATTCGACGCATGAGCCATATTCTGGAGCCAAATTCTGGCTCTCGGCACGTATTCGCTGTTTGAAATTACGAGTTTTTATACCGAAAATATGCCAATTTCTCAAAGCAGCGATAGGTAACATTTTGCCCAAACCCCCAATCGCAGTTTTCAAAATATCCCAAACATCCCAAATTTGACGCTTGAGCCATATTTTGGAGCCAAATTCTGGCTCTCTGTACGTATTCGCAGTTTGAAATTACGACTTTTTATACCGATAATATGCCAATTACTGAGAGCAGCGATGGGTAACATTTTGCCCAAACCCCTGCAGTTTTCAAAATAACCCAAACATCTCAAATTCGACCCCTGAGCTAATATTTTGGAGACAAATTCTGGCTCTCTGCACTTGTTCGAAAATTAAAATTATGACTTTTTATACCGAAAATATGCCAATTACTGAAAGCAGCTATGGATCGCATTCTGCCCACACCCTCCCTGCAGTTTTCAAAATATCCCAAACATCCCAAATTCGACGTTTGAGCCATATTTCGGAGGCCAATTGTGTCTCTCGGCACGTATTCCTAGTATGAAATTACGACTTTTTATACCGAAAATATGCCAATTACTGAAAGCGTCGATGGGTCACATTTTGCCCATACCCTCCCTGCAGTTTTTAGAATATATTAAACATCCCAAATTCGACGCTTGAGCCATATTTTGGAGCCAAATTCTGTCTCTCTTTACGTATTCGCAGTTTGAAATTACGAGTTTTTATACCGAAAATATGCCAATTACTAAGAACAACGATGGATCACATTTTGCCCATACCCTCCCTGCAGTTTTTAGAATATATTAAACATCCCAAATTCGACGCTTGAGCCATATTTTCGAGCCAAATTCTGGCTCTCTGCACGTATTCGCAGTTTGAAATTACGACTTTTTATACCGAAAATATGCCAATTACTGAAAGTAGCGATGGATAGAATTTTGCCCAAACCCTCCCTGCAGTTTTAAAAATATCCCAAACATCCCAAATTCGACGCTTGAGCCATATTTTGGAGCCAAATTCTGGCTCTAGGCACGTATTCGCAGTTTGAAATTACGAGTTTTTATACCGAAAATATGCCTATTTCTCGAAGCTGCGATAGGTAACATTTTGCCAAAACCCCCAATCGCAGTTTACAAAATATCCCAAACATCCCAAATTTGACGCTTGAGCCATATTTTAGAGCCAAATTCTGGCTCTCGCACGTATTCGCAGTTTGAAATTTCGACTTTTTATACCGAAAATATGCCAATTACTGAGAGCTGCGATGGATCACATTTTGCCCAAACCCTCCCTGCAGTTTTCATAATATCTCAAACCTCTGAAATTAGACGCTTGAGCCAAATTTTGGAGCCAAATTTTGGCTCTCTGCACGTATTCGCAGATTGAAATTAAGATTTTAATACCGAAAAAATGTCAATTACTGAGAGCGGCGATGGATCACATATTGCCCAAACCCTCCCAGCAGTTTTCAAAATATCCCAAACATCCCAAATTCGACGCTTGAGCCATATTTTGGAGCCAAGTTCTGGCTCTCTGCACGTATTCGCAGTTTGAAATTACGAATTTTTATACCGAAAATGTGCCAATTACTCAGAGCGGCGATGGGTCACATTGTGTCCAAACCCCCTTGCAGTTTTTTTTATATATCACAAACATCCCAAATTCGACCCATAAGCCATATTTTGGAGACAAATTCTGGCTCTCTGCACGTGTTCGAAAATTTAAATTATGACTTTTTATACCGAAAATATGCCAATTACGGAAAGCAGCTATGGATCGCATTCTGCCCACACCCTCCCTGCAGTTTTCAAAATATCCCAAACATCCCAAATTCGACGCTTGAGCCATATTTTGGAGCCAAATTCTGTCTCTCGGCACGTATTCGTAGTATGAAATTACGACTTTTTATACCGAAAATATGCCAATTACTGAAAGCGTCGATGGGTCACATTTTGCCCATACCCTCCCTGCAGCTCTTAGAATATATCAAACATCCCAAATTCGACGCTTGAGCCATATTTTGGAGCCAAATTCTGTCTCTCTTTACGTATTCGCAGTTTGAAATTACGAGTTTTTATACTGAAAATATGCCAATTACTAAGAACAGCGATAAATCACATTTTGCCCAAACCCCCCCCCCCCCCCCGCAGTTTTAAAATATATCACAAACATCCCAAATTCAACATTTGAGCCGTATTTTGGAGCCAAATTCTGGCTCTCTGCACGTATTCGCAATTTGAAATTACGACTTTTTATACCGTAAATATGCCAATTACTGCAAGCAACGATGGATAGCATTTTGCCCAAACCCTCCCTGCAGTTTTCAAAATATCCCAAACATCCCAAATTCGACGCTTGAGCCATATTTTGGAACCAAATTCTGGCTCTCGGCACGTATTCGCAGTTTGAAATACGTATTTTTATACCGAAAATATGCTAATTACTGAGAGCAGCGATTGGTCACATTTTTCACAAACTCTCCTGCAGTTTTAAAATATATCACAAACATCCCAAGTTCGACCCTTGAGCCATATTTTGGAGCCAAATTCGTGCTCTCTGCACGAACTCGCAGTTTGAAATTACGACTTTTTATACCGAATATTTGCCTATTACTGAAAGCAGCGATGGATCGCATTTTGTCCAAACCCTCCCTGCAGTTTTCAAAATATCCAAACATCCCAAATTCGACCCTTGAGCCATATTTTGTAGCCAAATTCTTCCTCTCTACACGTATTTGCAGTGTGAAATTACGACTTTTTATACTGAAAATATGCCAGTTACTGAGAGCGGCGATGGAACACATTTTGCCCAAACCCCCCTGCAGCTTTCAAAATGTCCCAAACATCTCAAATTCGACCCTTGAGCCATATTTTGAAGGAAAATTATGACTCTCTGCAGGTGTTCGAAGTTTAAATTACGACTTTTTAAACCAAAATATGTTAATTACTGAGAACGGCGATGGGTCACATATTGCCCTAACCACCCTGCAGTTTTCAAAATATCCCAACATTCAAAGTCCGACGAGTGAGAATTTTTTTGGAGCCAAATTCTGGCTCTCTGCACGTGATCGCAGTTTGAAATTACGTCTTTTTATACCGAAAGTATGCTAATTACTGAAAGCGGCGATGGATCACATTTTGCACAATTCTCCCTGCAGTTTTCAAAATATCCCTTACATTCCAAATGCAACCCTTGAGTAATATTTTGGAGCCAAATTCTGGCTCTCTGCACCTATTCGCAGTTTGAAATTACGACTTTTATTACCGAAAATATGCTAAATACTGAGAGCGGCGATGTGTCACATTCTGCCCAAAGCCCCTCTAGTTTGAAATTACTACTCTTTATACCGAAAATTTGCCAATTACTTATAGCAGCGATGGGTCACATTTTGCCCAATCCCTCAAGGCAGATTTTAAAGTATCACAAACATCCCAAATTCGATGCTTGAGTCATATTTTGGAGTCAATTTCTCGCTCTCTGCACGTATTCACAGTTGAAGAAACGACTTTTTATATCGAAAATATGCCAATTACTGAGAGCAGCGATAGGTCACATTTTGCCCAAACCCCACCTACAGTTTTCAAAATATCCCAAACATCCCAAATTCGACGCTTGAGCCATATTTTAGAACCAATTCTGGCTCCCTGCACGTATTCGCAGTTTTTTAATTACGTTCTTTTATACCGAAAGTATGCCAATTACTGAAAGCGGCGATGGATCGTATTTTGCACAAATTCCTCCTTGCAGTTTTCAAAATATCCCAAGCATCCCAAATTCGACCCTTGAGTCATATTTTGGAGCCAAATTCTGGCTCTCTGCACGTATTCGCAGTTTGAAATTACGACTTTTTATACCGAAAATATGCCAATTACTGAAAGCGGCGATGGGTTACATTTTGCCCAAAATCCCTTGCCGTTTTCAAAATATCCTGAACATCCCAAATTAGACGCTTGAGCCATATTTGGATTAAAATTCTCGCTCTCTGCACGTATTCGCAGTTTGAGTTTACGAATTTTTATACCGAAAATATGCCAATTACTGAGAGCATCGATGGGTCACATTTTGCCCAAACTCCGCCTGCAGTTTTCAAAATATCCCAAACATCCCAAATTCGACGCTTGAGCCATATTTTGGAGCCAAATTTTGTCTCTCGGCTCAAGAGAGGGATGCAGAGGCTCAAGAGAGTGATGCAGAGGCTCAAGAGAGTGATGCATAGCTTAAGAGAGTGATTGTAGAGGCTTAAGAGCGGGATGCAAAGGCTCAAGAGAGTGATGCAGAGGCTCAAGAGAGTGATGCAGAGGCTTAGGAGAATGATGCAGAGGCTGAAGAGAGGGATGCAGAGGCTGAAGAGAGTGATGCAGAGGCTGAAGAGAGAGATGCAGAGGCTTAAGAGGGTGATGCAGAGGCTCGATGAGAGTGATGAGACAAATTCTGGCTCTCTGCACTTGTTCGAAAATTAAAATTATAACTTTTTATACCGAAATATGCAATTACTGAAAGCAGCTATGGATCTCATTCTGCCCACACCCTCCCTGCAGTTTTCAAAATATCCCAAACATCCAAATTCGAAGCTTGAGCCATATTCAGAGGCAAATTCTGTCCTCTCGGCACGTATTCGTAGTATGAAATTACGACTTTTTATACCGAAAATATGCCAATTACTGAAGCGTCGATGGGTCACATTTTGCCCATACCCTCCCTGCAGTTTTTAGAATATATCAAACATCCCAAATTCGACGCTTGAGCCATATTTGGAGGCCAAATTCTGTCTCACTTTAGGTATTCGCAGTTTGAAATTACGAGTTTTTATACCGAAAATATGCCAATTAATAAGAACAACGATGGATCACATTTTGCGCAACCCCACCTGCAGTTTTAAAATATATCACAAACATCCCAAATTCAACACTTGAGCCATATTTTGGAGCCAAATTCTGGCTCTCTGCACGTATTCGCAGTTCGAAATTACGACTTTTTATACCGAAAATATGCCAATTACTGAAAGTAGCGATGGATAGCATTTTGCCCAAACCCTCCCTGCAGTTTTAAAATATCCCAAACATCCCAAATTCGACGCTTGAGTCATATTTTGAGCCAAATTCTGGCTCTCTGCACGTATTCGCAGTTTGAAATTACGACTTTTTATACCGAAAATATGCCAATTACTGAGAGTAGCGATGGATAGCATTTTGCCCAAACCCTCCCTGCAGTTTTAAAAAAATCCCAAACATCCCAAATTCGACGCTTGAGCCATATTTTGGAGCCAAATTCTGGCTCTAGGCACGTATTTGCAGTTCGAAATTACGAGTTTTTATACCGAAAATATGCCTATTTCTCAAAGCAGCGATAGGTAACATTTTGCCCAAGCGCCCAATCGCAGTTTACAAAATATCCCAAACATCCCAAATTTGACGCTTGAGCCATATTTCGTAATATAAACCGAAAATCAGGAACATTTTAGTTAATTCTAATTAAAGAAAACACATTGATTTTTATCATTTGTATTGGAAGCAACATCTTTATACGTCTTTTAAACGGTCTAAAAAATACCAAACGTCGCTTTATGATTCGAAGTTAAAAACCACAAATTGGGTATAATAATGACTTTTCTCACGTTTTCATGTAGTTTGTTATTACGTAAATACATTCATTTTTACCAATATTTCGAGACTATTTCATGTAGTATCACGATATGTGATTTGGCCTTCAAATCTCAGATTTTTGCATAATATTGAATTTTAAGCAAGTTTTCTTGCATTTTGTTTCGTACTAAAAATCATCGAATTCAGCAAAATTTTGACGTCTATCATCCCCTTTTCCTATATGTGTGATATAAACAAAATATCATCTAATTAGGCTATATTTTGCTGTTTTTCCACGATTTTGTGAGTTTTCAGTTTATTGCAATTAATTCAATAAATATACGATAAAAATGATGCAAACACATAATTGATTAGAAACTAAACTTAAACACTTCATTTTCAATCAACTATTTGTTTCTCGTTAAAATACTGAGTAAGATATTGAAAAGGGGAGAAGTTCTGTTTTTATTGCATTATTTATTGCATTTATTGACGTTTATTGACGTTATTTGTATTTATTTATTATTTATTATTATGTTATTTGTTATTTATTATTTATTTATTTATTATTTATTGAAGTTATTTGCATTATTTATTGCATTATTTTTTATTTATTATGATTATATTGCATTATTTTATTGACGTTTCTGCCGGATTAGAGCGGTTTTACGTGTACATCTTCCATCGGTAATATAAACGGAAAATCAGGAACATTTTAGTTAATTCTAATGAAAACACATTGATTTTTATCATTTGTATTGGAAACAACCATGTCAATTGTCTTTTCTTGAATCTAAATAATACGAATCCTCGCTCTAAGATTTGAAGTTAAAATCCTCAAATATGGTAATATAGTGAATTTTTTCACGTTATTCATGTAGTGTGATTTTACGTATATATATTAGTTTTTACGAATATTTCGATACTACTTCATGTTTTCTCACGATATGTGATTTGGCCGTCATATCTCAGAATTTCGCAAATTTTGCATTTTTAAGCAAGTTTTCTTGCATTTTGTTTTGTACTAAGATCATCGAATTTATCATTTTTATCGTATATATATGAATTAATACCCATGGACGGAAAATTCACAAAAACGTGGAAAACGGCAAAATATTGCCTAATTCGATGATATTTTGTTTAAATAACATGAAGAAAAAGGGGATGATAAACGTCAAAATATTGCTATATTCGATGATTTTTCGTACGAAACAAAATGCAAGAAAACTTGCTTAAAATGCAATATTACGCGAAATTCTGCGATTTGAAGGGCAAATCACATATCGTGATACTACATGAAATAGTATCGGAATATTGGTAAAAATGAATATATTTGCGTAATATCAAACTTAATGATTAACGTGAAAAAGTTACTATTTTACCATATTTGAGGATTTTACCTTCAAATCATAGAGCGAGGTTTCGTATTATTTAGTTCCAAGAAAAGACATATGACAATGTTGTTTCCAATACAAATGATAAAAATCAATGTGTTTTCATTAGAATTAACTAAAATGTTCCTGATTTTCCGTTTATATTACCGATGGAAGATGTACACGAAAACCGCTCTATTCCGGCTGAAACGTCGATATATGCAATAAAATCAGAACTTCTCCCCCCTTTCAATATCTTACTCAGTATTTTAACGAGAAAGAAATAGTTGATTGAAAATGAAGTATTTAAGGTTATTATCTAATCAATTATGTGTTTGCATCATTTTTATCGTATATATATGAATTAAAACCCATGGACGGAAAATTCACAAAAACGTGGAAAACGGCAAAATTTTGCCTAATTCGATGATATTTTGTTTAAATCACATGAAGGAAAAGGAGATGATAAACGTTAAAATATTGCTAAATTCGATGATTTTTCGTACGAAACAAAATGCAAAAAAACTTGCTTAAAATGCGATATTATGCGAAATTCTGAGATTTGAAGGCCAAATCACATATCGTGATACTACATGAAATAGTATCGAAATATTGGTAAAAATGAATATATTTACGTAATATCAAACTACATGAAAAACGTGAAAAAAAGTCACTATATAACCATATTTGAGGATTTTAACTTCAAATCATAAAGCGAGGTTTCGTATTATTTAGATCCAAGAAAAGACATATGACAATGTTGTTTCCAATACAAATGATAAAAAACAATGTGTTTTCATTAGAAATAACTAAAATGTTCTTGATTTTCCGTTTATATTAACGAGGGAAGATGTACACGTAAAACCGCTCTAATCCGGCTGAAACGTCGATATATGCAATAAAAACCGAACTTCTGTCCTTTTCAATATCTTACTCAGTATTTTACTGAGAAACAAATAGATGATTGAAAATGAAGTATTTAAGGTTATTATCTAATCAATTATGTGTTTGCATCATTTTTATCGTATATATATATGAATTAACATCCAAGGACTGAAAATTCACAATAACGTGGAAAACGGCAAAATATTGCCTAATTCGATGATATTTTATTTAAATCACATGAAGGAAAAGGAGATGATAAACGTTAAAATATTGCTAAATTCGATGATTTTTCGTACGAAGCAAAATGCAAGAAAACTTGCTTAAAATGCAATATTATGCGAAATTCTGAGATTTGAAGGCCAAATCACATATCGTGATACTACATGAAATAGTATCGAAATATTGGTAAAAATGAATATATTTACGTAATATCAAACTACATGAAAAACGTGAAAAAATCACTATATCACCATATTTGAGGATTTTAACTTCAAATCATAGAGCGAGGTTTCGTATTATTTGTTCCAAGAAAAGACATATGACAATGTTGTTTCCAATACAAATGATAAAAAACAATGTGTTTTCATTAGAATTAACTATAATGTTCTTGATTTTCCGTTTATATTAACGAGGGAAGATATACACGTAAAACCGCTCTAATCCGGCTGAAACGTCGATATATGCAATAAAAACCGAACTTCTCCCCTTTTCAATATCTTACTCAGCATTTTAACTAGAAACAAATAGATGATTGAAAATGAAGTATTTAAGGTTATTATCTAATCAATTATGTGTTTGCATCATTTTTATCGTATATATATGAATTAATACCCATGGACGGAAAATTCACAAAAACGTGGAAAACGGCAAAATATTGCCTAATTCGATGATATTTTGTTTAAATCACATGAAGGAAAAGGAGATGATAAACGTTAAAATATTGCTAAATTCGATGATTTTTCGTACGAAACAAAATGCAAGAAAACTTGCTTAAAATGCGATATTATGCGAAATTCTGAGATTTGAAGGCCAAATCACATATAGTGATACTACATGAAATAGTATCGAAATATTGGTAAAAATGAATATATTTACGTAATATCAAACTACATGAAAACGTGAAAAAGTCACTATTTAACCATATTTGAGGATTTTAACTTTAAATCATAGAGCGAGGTTTCGTATTATTTGGATCCAAGAAAAGACATATGACAATGTTGTTTCCAATACAAATGATAAAAATCAATGTTTTCATTAGAATTAACTAAAATGTTCCTGGTTTTCCGTTTATATTACCGATGGAAGATGTACACGAAAATCGCTCTATTCTGGCTGAAACGTCGATATATGCAATAAAAACAGAACTTCTCCCCTTTTCAATAATTTACTCGGTATTTTAACGAGAAACAAATAGATGATTGAAAATGAAGTATTTAAGGTTATTATCTAATCAATTATGTGTTTGCATCATTTTTATCGTATATATATGAATTAATACCCATGGACGGAAAATTCACAAAAACGTGGAAAACGGCAAAATATTGCCTAATTCGATGATATTTTGTTTAAATAACATGAAGAAAAAGGGGATGATAAACGTCAAAATATTGCTATATTCGATGATTTTTCGTACGAAACAAAATGCAAGAAAACTTGCTTAAAATGCGATATTATGCGAAATTCTGAGATTTGAAGGCCAAATCACATATAGTGATACTACATGAAATAGTATCGAAATATTGGTAAAAATGAATATATTTACGTAATATCAAACTACATGAAAAACGTGAAAAAAGTCACTATTTAACCATATTTGAGGATTTTAACTTTAAATCATAGAGCGAGGTTTCGTATTATTTGGATCCAAGAAAAGACATGACAATGTTGTTTCCAATACAAATGATAAAAATCAAAGTGTTTTCATTAGAATTAACTAAAATGTTCCTGGTTTTCCGTTTATATTACCGATGGAAGATGTACACGAAAATCGCTCTATTCTGGCTGAAACGTCGATATATGCAATAAAAACAGAACTTCTCCCCTTTTCAATAATTTACTCGGTATTTTAACGAGAAACAAATAGATGATTGAAAATGAAGTATTTAAGGTTATTATCTAATCAATTATGTGTTTGCATCATTTTTATCGTATATATATGAATTAATACCCATGGACGGAAAATTCACAAAAACGTGGAAAACGGCAAAATATTGCCTAATTCGATGATATTTTGTTTAAATAACATGAAGAAAAAGGGGATGATAAACGTCAAAATATTGCTATATTCGATGATTTTTCGTACGAAACAAAATGCAAGAAAACTTGCTTAAAATGCAATATTACGCGAAATTCTGCGATTTGAAGGGCAAATCACATATCGTGATACTTCATGAAATAGTATCGGAATATTGGTAAAAATGAATATATTTGCGTAATATCAAACTACATGATTAACGTGAAAAAGTTACTATTTTACCATATTTGAGGATTTTACCTTCAAATCATAGAGCGAGGTTTCGTATTATTTAGTTCCAAGAAAAGACATATGACAATGTTGTTTCCAATACAAATGATAAAAATCAATGTGTTTTCATTAGAATTAACTAAAATGTTCCTGATTTTCCGTTTATATTACCGATGGAAGATGTACACGAAAACCGCTCTATTCCGGCTGAAACGTCGATATATGCAATAAAATCAGAACTTCTCCCCCCTTTCAATATCTTACTCAGTATTTTAACGAGAAAGAAATAGTTGATTGAAAATGAAGTATTTAAGGTTATTATCTAATCAATTATGTGTTTGCATCATTTTTATCGTATATATATGAATTAAAACCCATGGACGGAAAATTCACAAAAACGTGGAAAACGGCAAAATTTTGCCTAATTCGATGATATTTTGTTTAAATCACATGAAGGAAAAGGAGATGATAAACGTTAAAATATTGCTAAATTCGATGATTTTTCGTACGAAACAAAATGCAAAAAACTTGCTTAAAATGCGATATTATGCGAAATTCTGAGATTTGAAGGCCAAATCACATATCGTGATACTACATGAAATAGTATCGAAATATTGGTAAAAATGAATATATTTACGTAATATCAAACTACATGAAAAACGTGAAAAAAAGTCACTATATAACCATATTTGAGGATTTTAACTTCAAATCATAAAGCGAGGTTTCGTATTATTTAGATCCAAGAAAAGACATATGACAATGTTGTTTCCAATACAAATGACAAAAAACAATGTGTTTTCATTAGAAATAACTAAAATGTTCTTGATTTTCCGTTTATATTAACGAGGGAAGATGTACACGTAAAACCGCTCTAATCCGGCTGAAACGTCGATATATGCAATAAAAACCGAACTTCTCCCTTTTCAATATCTTACTCAGTATTTTACTGAGAAACAAATAGATGATTGAAAATGAAGTATTTAAGGTTATTATCTAATCAATTATGTGTTTGCATCATTTTTATCGTATATATATGAATTAATACCCATGGACGGAAAATTCACAAAAACGTGGAAAACGGCAAAATATTGCCTAATTCGATGATATTTTGTTTAAATCACATGAAGGAAAAGGAGATGATAAACGTTAAAATATTGCTAAATTCGATGATTTTTCGTACGAAACAAAATGCAAGAAAACTTGCTTAAAATGCGATATTATGCGAAATTCTGAGATTTGAAGGCCAAATCAGATATAGTGATACTACATGAAATAGTATCGAAATATTGGTAAAAATGAATATATTTACGTAATATCAAACTACATGAAAAACGTGAAAAAAGTCACTATTTAACCATATTTGAGGATTTTAACTTTAAATCATAGAGCGAGGTTTCGTATTATTTGGATCCAAGAAAAGACATATGACAATGTTGTTTCCAATACAAATGATAAAAATCAAAGTGTTTTCATTAGAATTAACTAAAATGTTCCTGGTTTTCCGTTTATATTACCGATGGAAGATGTACACGAAAATCGCTCTATTCCGGCTGAAACGTCGATATATGCAATAAAAACAGAACTTCTTCCCTTTTCAATAATTTACTCGGTATTTTAACGAGAAACAAATAGATGATTGAAAATGAAGTATTTAAGGTTATTATCTAATCAATTATGTGTTTGCATCATTTTTATCGTATATATATGAATTAATACCCATGGACGGAAAATTCACAAAAACGTGGAAAACGGCAAAATATTGCCTAATTCGATGATATTTTGTTTAAATCACATGAAGGAAAAGGAGATGATAAACGTTAAAATATTGCTAAATTCGATGATTTTTCGTACGAAACAAAATGCAAGAAAACTTGCTTAAAATGCAATATTATGCGAAATTCTGAGATTTGAAGGCCAAATCACATATCGTGATACTACATGAAATAGTATCGAAATATTGGTAAAAATGAATATATTTACGTAATATCAAACTACATGAAAAACGTGAAAAAAGTCACTATTTAACCATATTTGAGGATTTTAACTTTAAATCATAGAGCGAGGTTTCGTATTATTTGGATCCAAGAAAAGACATATGACAATGTTGTTTCCAATACAAATGATAAAAATCAAAGTGTTTTCATTAGAATTAACTAAAATGTTCCTGGTTTTCCGTTTATATTACCGATGGAAGATGTACACGAAAACCGCTCTATTCCGGCTGAAACGTCGATATATGCAATAAAATCAGAACTTCTCCCCCCTTTCAATATCTTACTCAGTATTTTAACGAGAAAGAAATAGTTGATTGAAAATGAAGTATTTAAGGTTATTATCTAATCAATTATGTGTTTGCATCATTTTTATCGTATATATATGAATTAAAACCCATGGACGGAAAATTCACAAAAACGTGGAAAACGGCAAATATTGCCTAATTCGATGATATTTTGTTTAAATCACATGAAGGAAAAGGAGATGATAAACGTTAAAATATTGCTAAATTCGATGATTTTTCGTACGAAACAAAATGCAAAAAAACTTGCTTAAAATGCGATATTATGCGAAATTCTGAGATTTGAAGGCCAAATCACATATCGTGATACTACATGAAATAGTATCGAAATATTGGTAAAAATGAATATATTTACGTAATATCAAACTACATGAAAAACGTGAAAAAAGTCACTATATAATAATATTTGAGGATTTTAACTTCAAATCATAGAGCGAGGTTTCGTATTTTTTAGATAAAAGAAAGACATATGAAAAATGTTGTTTCCAATACAAATGATAAAAAACAATGTGTTTTCATTAGAAATAACTAAAATGTTCTTGATTTTCCGTTTATATTAACGAGGGAAGATGTACACGTAAAACCGCTCTAATCCGGCTGAAACGTCGATATATGCAATAAAAACCGAACTTCTCCCATTTTCAATATCTTACTCAGTATTTTACCGAGAAACAAATAGATGATTGAAAATGAAGTATTTAAGGTTATTATCTAATCAATTATGTGTTTGCATCATTTTTGTCGTATATATATGAATTAATACCCATGGACTGAAAATTCACAAAACGTGGAAAACGGCAAAATATTGCCTAATTCGTTGATATTTTGTTTAAATCACATGAAGGAAAAGGGATGATAAACGTCAAAATATTGCTATTCGATGATTTTTCGTACGAAACAAAATGCAAGAAAACTTGCTTAAAATGCAATATTATGCGAAATTCTGAGATTTCAAGGCCAAATCACATATCGTGATACTACATAAAATAGTATCGAAATAATGGTTAAAATGAATATATTTACGTAATATCAAACTTCATGAAAAACGTGAAAAAAGTCACTATTTAACCATATTTGAGGATTTTAACTTTAAATCATAGAGCGAGGTTTCGTATTATTTGGATCCAAGAAAAGACATATGACAATGTTGTTTCCAATACAAATGATAAAAATCAAAGTGTTTTCATTAGAATTAACTAAAATGTTCCTGGTTTTCCGTTTATATTACCGATGGAAGATGTACACGAAAATCGCTCTATTCCGGCTGAAACGTCGATATATGCAATAAAAACAGAACTTCTCCCCTTTTCAATATCTTACTCAGTATTTTAACGAGAAAGAAATAGTTGATTGAAAATGAAGTATTTAAGGTTATTATCTAATCAATTATGTGTTTGCATCATTTTTTATCGTATATATATGAATTAAAACCCATGGACGGAAAATTCACAAAAACGTGGAAAACGGCAAAATATTGCCTAATTCGATGATATTTTGTTTAAATCACATGAAGGAAAAGGAGATGATAAACGTTAAAATATTGCTAAATTCGATGATTTTTCGTACGAAACAAAATGCAAAAAAACTTGCTTAAAATGCGATATTATGCGAAATTCTGAGATTTGAAGGCCAAATCACATATCGTGATACTACATGAAATAGTATCGAAATATTGGTAAAAATGAATATATTTACGTAATATCAAACTACATGAAAAACGTGAAAAAAGTCACTATATAATAATATTTGAGGATTTTAACTTCAAATCATAGAGCGAGGTTTCGTATTTTTTAGATAAAGAAAAGACATATGAAAATGTTGTTTCCAATACAAATGATAAAAACAATGTGTTTTCATTAGAAATAACTAAAATGTTCTTGATTTTCCGTTTATATTAACGAGGGAAGATGTACACGTAAAACCGCTCTAATCCGGCTGAAACGTCGATATATGCAATAAAAACCGAACTTCTCCCATTTTCAATATCTTACTCAGTATTTTACCGAGAAACAAATAGATGATTGAAAATGAAGTATTTAAGGTTATTATCTATTCAATTATGTGTTTGCATCATTTTTATCGTATATATATGAATTAATACCCATGGACTGATAATTCACAAAAACGTGGAAAACGGCAAAATATTGCCTAATTCGATGATATTTTGTTTAAATCACATGAAGGAAAAGGAGATGATAAACGTTAAAATATTGCTAAATTCGATGATTTTTCGTACGAAACAAAATGCAAAAAAACTTGCTTAAAATGCGATATTATGCGAAATTCTGAGATTTGAAGGCCAAATCACATATCGTGATACTACATGAAATAGTATCGAAATATTGGTAAAAATGAATATATTTACGTAATATCAAACTACATGAAAACGTGAAATAAGTCACTATATAATAATATTTGAGGATTTTAACTTCAAATCATAGAGCGAGGTTTCGTATTTTTTAGATAAAAGAAAAGACATGAAAAATGTTGTTTCCAATACAAATGATAAAAAACAATGTGTTTTCATTAGAAATAACTAAAATGTTCTTGATTTTCCGTTTATATTAACGAGGAAGATGTACACGTAAAACCGCTCTAATCCGGCTGAAACGTCGATATATGCAATAAAAACCGAACTTCTCCCATTTTCAATATCTTACTCAGTATTTTACCGAGAAACAAATAGATGATTGAAAATGAAGTATTTAAGGTTATTATCTATTCAATTATGTGTTTGCATCATTTTTATCGTATATATATGAATTAATACCCATGGACTGATAATTCACAAAAACGTGGAAAACGGCAAAATATTGCCTATTTCTTTGATATTTTGTTTAAATCACATGAAGGAAAAGGGATGATAAACGTCAAAATATTGCTAAATACGATGATTTTTCGTACGAAACAAAATGCAAGAAAACTTGCTTAAAATGCAATATAAAGCGAAATTCTGAGATTTCAAGGCCAAATCACATATCTTGATACTACATGAAATAGTATCGAAATAATGGTAAAAATGAATATATATACGTAATATCAAACTACATGAAAAACGTGAAAAAGTCACTATTTAACCATATTTGAGGATTTTAACTTTAAATCATAGAGCGAGGTTTCGTATTATTTGGATCCAAGAAAAGACATGACAATGTTGTTTCCAATACAAATGATAAAAATCAAAGTGTTTTCATTAGAATTAACTAAAATGTCCCTGGTTATCCGTTTATATTACCGATGGAAGATGAACACGAAAATCGCTCTATTCCGGCTGAAACGTCGATATATGCAATAAAAACAGATCTTCTCCCCATTTCAATATCTTACTCAGTATTTTAACGAGAAACAAATAGTTGATTGAAAATGAAGTATTTAAGGTTATTATCTAATCAATTATGTGTTTGTATCATTTTTATCGTATATATATGAATTAATACCCATGGACTGAAAATTCACAAAAACGTGGAAAAACGGCAAAATATTGCCTAATTCGATGATATTTTGTTTAAATCACATGAAGGAAAAGGGGATGATAAACGTCAAAATATTGGTAAATTCGATGATTTTTCGTACGAAACAAAATGCAAGAAAACTTGCTTAAAATGCAATATTACGCGAAATTCTGAGATTTGAAGGGCAAATCACATATCGTGATACTACATGAAATAGTATCGGAATATTGGTAAAAATGAATATATTTGCGTAATATCAAACTACATGATTAACGTGAATCACGTAAAACCGCTCTAATCCGGCTGAAACGTCGATATATGCAATAAAAACCGAACTTCTCCCCTTTTCAATATCTTACTCAGTATTTTACCGAGAAATAAATAGATGATTGAAAATGAAGTATTTAAGGTTATTATCTAATCAATTATGTGTTTGCATCATTTTTATCGTATATATATGAATTAATACCCATGGACTGAAATTCACAAAAACGTGGAAAACGGCAAAATATTGCCTAATTCGTTGATATTTTGTTTAAATCACATGAAGGAAAAGGGGATGATAAACGTCAAAATATTGCTATATTCGATGATTTTTCGTACGAAACAAAATGCAAGAAAACTTGCTTAAAATGCAATATTATGCGAAATTCTGAGATTTGAAGGCCAAATCACATATCGTGATACTACATGAAATAGTATCGAAATATTGGTAAAAATGAATATATTTACGTAATATCAAACTACATGAAAAACGTGAAAAAGTCACTATATAACCATATTTGAGGATTTTAACTTCAAATCATAGAGCGAGGTTTCGTATTATTTAGATCCAAGAAAAGACATATGACAATGTTGTTTCCAATACAAATGATAAAAAACAATGTGTTTTCTTTAGAAATAACTAAAATGTTCTTGATTTTCCGTTTATATAAACGAGGGAAGATGTACACGTAAAACCGCTCTAATCCGGCTGAAACGTCGATATATGCAATAAAAACCGAACTTCTGCCCTTTTCAATATCTTACTCAGTATTTTACTGAGAAACAAATAGATGATTGAAATGAAGTATTTAAGGTTATTATCTAATCAATTATGTGTTTGCATCATTTTTATCGTATATATATATGAATTAACATCCAAGGACTGAAAATTCACAATAACGTGGAAAACGGCAAAATATTGCCTAATTCGATGATATTTTGTTTAAATCACATGAAGGAAAAGGAGATGATAAACGTTAAAATATTGCTAAATTCGATGATTTTTCGTACGAAGCAAAATGCAAGAAAACTTGCTTAAAATGCAATATTATGCGAAATTCTGAGATTTGAAGGAAAAATCACATATCGTGATACTACATGAAATAGTATCGAAATATTGGTAAAAATGAATATATTTACGTAATATCAAACTACATGAAAAACGTGAAAAAATCACTATATCACCATATTTGAGGATTTTAACTTCAAATCATAGAGCGAGGTTTCGTATTATTTAGTTCCAAGAAAAGACATATGACAATGTTGTTTCCATACAAATGATAAAAACAATGTGTTTTCATTAGAATTAACTATAATGTTCTTGATTTTCCGTTTATATTAACGAGGGAAGATGTACACGTAAAACCGCTCTATCCGGCTGAAACGTCGATATATGCAATAAAAACCGAACTTCCCTTTTCAATATCTTACTCAGTATTTTAACGTGAAACAAATAGATGATTGAAAATGAAGTATTTAAGGTTATTATCTAATCAATTATGTGTTTGCATCATTTTTATCGTAATATATGAATTAATACCCATGGACTGAAAATTCACAAAAAACGTGGAAAACGGCAAAATATTGCCTAATTCGTTGATATTTTGTTTAAATCACATGAAGGAAAGGGGATGATAAACGTCAAAATATTGCTAAATTCGATGATTTTTCGTACGAAACAAAATGCAAAAAAACTTGCTTAAAATGCAATATTATGCGAAATTCTGAGGTTTCAGGGCCAAATCACATATCGTGATACTACATGAAATAGTATCGAAATAATGGTAAAATGATATATTTACGTAATATCAAACTACATGAAAAACGTGAAAAAAGTCACTATTTAACCATATTTGAGGATTTTAACTTTAAATCATAGAGCGAGGTTTCGTATTATTTGCATCCAAGAAAAGACATATGACAATGTTGTTTCCAATACAAATGATAAAAATCAAAGTGTTTTCATTAGAATTAACTAAAATGTCCCTCGTTTTCCGTTTATATTACCGATGGAAGATGACACGAAAATCGCTCTATTCCGGCTGAAACGTCGATATATGCAATAAAACAGATCTTCTCCCTTTTCAATATCTTACTCAGTATTTAACGAGAAACAAATAGTTTGATTGAAAATTAAGTTTTAAGGTTATTATCTAATCAATTATGTGTTTGTATCATTTTTATCGTATATATGAATTAATACCCATGGACTAAAAATTCACAAAACGTGGAAAAACGGCAAAATATTGCCAATTCGGTGATATTTTGTTTAAATCACATGAAGGAAAAGGGGATGATAAACGTCAAAATATTGCTAATTCAATGATTTTTCGTACGAAACAAAATGCAAGAAAACTTGCTTAAAATGCAATATTACGCGAAATTCTGAGATTTGAAGGGCAAATCACATATCGTGATACTACATGAAATAGTATCGGAATATTGGTAAAAATGAATATATTTGCGTAATATCAAACTACATGATTAACGTGAAAAAGTTACTATTTTACCATATTTGAGGATTTTTCCTTCAAATCATAGAGCGAGGTTTCGTATTATTTAGATCCAAGAAAAGACATATGTCAATGTTGTTTCCAATACAAATGATAAAAATCAATGTGTTTTCATTAGAATTAACTAAAATGTTCCTGATTTTCCGTTTATATTACTGATGGAAGATAAACACGTAAAACCGCTCAATTCCAGCTGAAACGTACAATAAATGCATGCAATAAAATAGAACTTCTCCCCTTTTCAATATCTTACTCAGTATTTTAACTAGAAACAATAGATGATTGAAAATGAAGTATTTAAGGTTATTTTCTAATCAATTATGTGTTTGCATCATTTTTATCGTATATATATGAATCATATGTCTTTTCTACCCATGGGCTGAAAATTCACAAAACGTGGAAAACGGCAAAATATTGCCTAATTCGATGATATTTTGTTTAAATCACATGAAGGAAAAGGTGATGATAAACGTCAAAATATTGCTATATTCGATGATTTTTTTGTACGAAACAAAATGCAAGAAAACTTGCTTAAAATGCAATATTATGCGAAATTCTGAGATTTAAAGGCCAAATCACATATCGTGATACTACATGAAAGTATCGAAATAATGGTAAAAATGAATATATTTACGTAATATCAAACTACATGAAAAACGTGAAAAAGTCACTATTTAACCATATTTGAGGATTTTAACTTTAAATCATAGAGCGGGTTTCGTATTATTTGGATCCAAGAAAGACATATGACAATGTTGTTTCCAATACAAATGATAAAAATCAAAGTGTTTTCATTAGAATTAACTAAAATGTTCCTGGTTTTCCGTTTATATTACCGATGGAAGATGTACACGAAAATCGCTCTATTCCGGCTGAAACGTCGATATATGCAATAAAAACAGAACTTTTCCAAGCATCCAAATTCGATGCTTGAGTCATATTTTGGAGTCAATTTCTCGCTCTCTGCACGTATTCACAGTTTGAAGAAACGACTTTTTATATCGAAAATATGCCAATTACTGAGAGCAGCGATAGGTCACATTTTGCCCAAACCCCACCTACAGTTTTCAAATATCCCAAACATCCCAAATTCGACGCTTGAGCCATATTTTGGAACCAAATTCTGCTTCTGCACGTATTCGCAGTTTTTAATTACGTCCATTTATACCGAAAGTATGCCAATTACTGAAAGCGGCGATGGATCGTATTTTGCACAAATTCTCCTTGCAGTTTTCAAAATATCCCAAGCATCCCAAATTCGACCCCTTGAGTCATATTTTGGAGTCAAATTCTGGCTCTCTGCACGTATTCGCAGTTTGAAATTACGACTTTTTATA